>NC_061834.1:31597876-31602876 GCF_019202785.1 Penaeus chinensis | reverse complement strand
TATTTATTTATTTATTTTCGTTTTTTTTTATCATTTACTGGGCACGATGGTCTACAGAAATTGCAGTATTATTGATCGAACACGTGTTATGTAATGATGATAATAATATGATAGTAATAGGGATGCTGATGATTATGATAATAATGATGATAATAATGATAATACTAATGATAAGGATAATAATAATTGTTATGTTAATGATGATGATAATGATAATACTAATGATAAGGATAATAATAATTGTTATGTTAATGATGATGATAATGATGAGTATAAGAGCAATAACATTGTTATTACTTTCATGATTATTGTTATGAGTATTTTCCTTATTATCCTTGTTATAATTTTTATCATTATAATCATAACTATTGTCCTTATAACTTCATAACCATTATCATTATCTCTGTCGGCCTCTCTTTCTCTGTTCTTTCCCTTCTCTTTCTCCTCTTTCTCTCTCCCCTCCCTCCTCTCTCTACTCCTTTCTCTCCCCCTCTCTCTTCTCCTCTTTCTCTCTCTCCTCTCTCCTCTCTCTCTACTCCTTTCTCTACCTCCTCTCCCCTCTCTCTCCTCTCCCCTCACCCTCCTTTTTCTCTCTCCCCTCTCTCTCCTCTCCCCTCCCCCCTCTGTCTACTGCTTTCTCTCCCCCTCTTTCTTCCCCTCTTTCTCTCTCTCCTCTCCCGTCTCTCTTCCCCCTCTCCCCTATCTTTCTCCCCTCTCCCCTCTCTCTCTCCCCTCTCCCCTCCTCTTTCTCTCTCCCCTCTCTCTCCTCTCCCCTCTCCCTCTCTCTACTTCTTTCTCTCCCCCTCCTTCTTCTCCTCTTTCTCTCTCTCCTCTCCCGTCTCTCTCTCCCCTCTCCCCTCTCTCTCTCCCCTCTCCCTCTCCCCTCTCCCCTCTCTCTCTCCCCTCTCTCTTCCCTCTCTTTCTCCTCTCTTTCTCCCCTCTCTCTCTCCCCTCTCTCTCTCCTCTCTCCCCTCCTCTTTCTCTCTCCCCTCTCTCTCCTCTCCCCTCTTCCTCTCTCTACTCCTTTCTCTCCCCCTCTTTCTTCCCCTCTTTCTCTCTCTCGTCTCCCCTCTCCCCTCTCTCTCTCCCCTCTCTCCTCTCTCTCTCCCCTCTCTCTCTCCCCTCTCCCCTCTCACTCTCTCCCCTCTCCCTTCTCTCTCTCCCCTCTCCCCTCTCTCTCTCCCCCCTCTCCCCTCTCTCTCTCCCCTCTCCCCTCTCTCTCTCCCCTCTTCCCTCTCTATCTCCCCTCTCTCCTCTCTCTCTCCCCTCTCTCTCTCTCCTCTCTCTCTCCCCTCTCCCCTCTCTCTCTCCCCTCTCCCCTCTCCCATCTCCCCTCTCTCTCCCCTCTTCCCTCTCTCTCTCCCCTCTCACCTCTATCTCTCCCCTCTCTCTCTCCCCTCTTCCCTCTCTCTCTCCCCTCTCCCCTCTCTCTCTCCCCTCTCCCCTCTTCCCTCTCTCTCTCCCCTCTCTCTCTCCCCTCTTCCCTCTCTCTCTCCCCTCTCTCTCTCCCCTCTCACCCGCATTCGCACCCTAACAAAATTACCTCCCTAATGAAGGTAACATCACCGCTTGCCTGATTGGCTGCCGCCCTCATCTCATTAGTAAAAACTTTGCTGTTTGATAACTTAGGCTCGGGAGGAGGAGGAGGAGGAGGAGGAGGAGGAGGAGGGAGGGGGGGGAAGGAGGGAGGGGGAGCAGGAGGAGGGGGGGAAGATTGTGGAAAAGGAGGAAGGGGGGGGGGGATGAGGAGGGAGAAGGGAGGAGGCGGAGAAGGAGGGAGGGGGTGTGGAAGGAGGAGGGGGAGGGGAGGAGAAGGAAGGAGGAGAAAGGGGAGGATGAGGAGGGGGAAGATTGTGGAAGAGGAGGAAGGAGAAGGGAGGGGAGGAGGAGAGGGAGGAAGAAAAGGAGGAAGGAGGAGGAAGGGGAGGGTGAGGAGGGGATGATGATGGAAGAGGAGGAAGGAGGAGGAGAGGGAGAGGGAAGTAGAGAAAAATGGGGGTAGAAGAAGAAGAGGAAGAAGAAGAAAAGGAGGAGGAGGAGGAAAGCGAAGATGAAAAGAAAGACGAAGAATAAGAAGGAGGAGGAGAAGGAGGATTGCGGAGAGAAGTATAGGAAAAGGATATTTGGAGATAGATAGGAGGGGGAGATGGAGAAAATGAAGTGAAGAGGAGGCGGAAATAGGAGGACAGTAAGGACGCATAAAGGGTGGAGAAAAAGAAAGAAGAAGAAAAACAGGAGGAATAAGGAAGAGCAGAAAGACGGAGGAGGAGAAAGAAGTGAGAGATAAGGAGTTAATGGAGAAAGAGGTGGATGACGAAATGAGGAGAAAGAGGAAATAAGGAAGAGGTTGAAAAGAGGAGGATGAAGAGTAGGAAGGAAGTGAAGCAAGAGATGGAAGGATTAAGGAGGAAGTTGGGAAGAGGAGGAGGAGGAAGGGGGAGATGGAGAGGAAGGTAAGGAATGAGGAGGAAGTAAAAAGAAGTAGAAGGAAGAAACTGGGGAGAAGGAAGAAGAGGTAAAGAGAAGAAGAATGAGGAAATGATGATGATGAGGAGGAGGAGGAGATAGCGGAATGCAAGAGGAAAGAGGATGGAGGAGAAAGAGAAGGAGTGAAAATTGAAAGAGGAAGAAGAAACAGAGGGATAAGAGGATACGGATGAGGAAAGCAAGAAATAGATTGTATAAGGAAGAGAAAAAGGAGGAATAGGAGAGAAAAGAAGAGGAAAACGAAGAAAAAAAACAAGAGAAAATGGAAGAAAGGGAAATAAAATAAGTAATAATGATAACAATTTTAATAATAATAATGATAAAAATGAAAATAATGGTAATGATAATAATATTGATGATAATAATTATAGCAATAATAATCATGATAATAATAATAATAATAGTAATAATAATAATAACAATAATAGGAATAATAATAATAATTACAATGATAACAAAAAACTATAAAAATAATACTGATAATAATAATAATAATAATAATAATAATAATAATAATAATAATAATAATAATGATAATAATAATAATAACATTAATAATAAAAATGATAATAATAATAACATTAATAATAAAAATGATAATAATAATAATGATAATAATAATAATAATAATAATAATAATAATAATAATAATAATAATAAAATAATAATAATGACAATAACAATAATGATGATGATAATGATAATGAAAATACTATCATAATGCTTCCTTTTACGAAGGACTCTGGCAGGTGGCGCCCGTTGTCCCGAGTAAAGAAGGCCTTACTTCATAATCTTTCGACCTCTAAATCTTCGACCTCTTAGTCTTAGACCTCTAAATCTTCGACCTCTAAATCTTCGACCTCTAAATCTTCGACCTCTAAATCTTCGACCTCTAAATCTTCGACCTCTAAATCTTCGACCTTTTAGTCTTAGACCTCTTAATCATCGACCTCTTAATCATCGACCTCTTAATCTTCGACCTTTGCCCCGAGTGAATGCCTTTCCTTTAAATCTTAGACCTTTGGGGCGGGATTCGAAAACGTGCACTCTGGCATGGTCCTAAGCTGGGTGCAATGATGATGAAAATGATAATAAGTGATAATGATTATAGTAAAAAACGATTATGGTGATAATATTGATAATATCAGTGATAATAATAATAAGGATAATAATAAAATAATAATGAGAATGATAAAATAAAAATGATAATGATAATAATAATGATAATGATGATAAGGATAATGATAATAATAATGATGAGAAAAATAATAACAATAACAATAATGATGAAGTTAATAGTGGTAGTGATTATAATAATAATAATAATAACTATAGTAATATTGATGATAATATTAATAATAAGACTGATAATAATGATAATGATGATGATAATAAAGACAATCACATTTATAATTATCATTATATTTGTTATTAATATTACCGTAATGATATTAACAATAATCATAATATTAATAATAATAATAATAATAATAAAAAAAAAAAAAAAAAAAAAAAATAATAATAATAATAATAATAATAATAATAATAATAATAATAATAATAATGACAATAAAATAAATAACAATATTAATGATCATGATAATGAGGATAATGATAATGATAATAGCAGTAACAGTTATGATAAAAACACACGATAAAATTATTTAAAAAGTAAGGTGATGATAATATGAACATTAGTAGCAGTAATGATAATGGCAATGACTCTGATAATGATTACGTTTACAGGAAAAGTAGACATAAAATTATTGAAACCCTCCCCCCCTCCCTCCCACCCCTTACCCCCTCGCCTTAAAAAATAAGTAATATATATATCCATATTATTCTCGCAACCGAACATCACATCAATGAAACCGGATCTTCGAAGAGGAAAATACCCATCGAGGAAAAATCATATTTCGATATTTGGAAAAAAAAAAAAAGGAAAAAAAAAAAATCCGTCTCGTTAGCGTTGGAACGAAAAAGCAGTATCTGGCAACTCGAGCCCCTTCTCCCTGAGGATGCCGAGGGTCAATTTTAAACTAACCGCCCTGTTATCAAATCTTCTATGCCTATTTTGGCATATTTAATCCACTCATTTAACGTGAACCGGGCAAATTAACGACGGAAGATGGTGGGGAGGAAAATAAATAAAAAGAGAGAGAAATGGGAGATAGAAAATGAGGTACGGAGTTGAATAGATTTTGAACGATGTGACGGAAGCCGGATTTTAGAATCATTTCTTACTTGTAATTTCAACACTTTATTAGACTTTTCTGCATAAAGATTTGTGGTTTTATTAATTCCTGTTGCTTGTGCCACCGAACTGTAATTTGCTTTCGTATCCAGAGCAATTTATCTATATTTGTAGCGGATGAGTCTTCCAGCATCTTCATTTCAATCATTGATTTTCGTGAAGTTAACATGGTTGTAGGACCTATTTGGTCGCGATTCTATGGTTACGTATTTCTATGTGTACACACACACACATATATATATATATATATGTGTGTGTG
>NC_061834.1:31587876-31590376 GCF_019202785.1 Penaeus chinensis | reverse complement strand
GGAGAGGAAGAGGAGGGGGAGGAGGAGGGAGAGGAAGAGGAGGAGGAGGAGGGTGGGAGGGAGAGGAGGAGTAGGGGTAGGAAGAGAGGGAGAGGAGGAGGGGAGGGAGAGGAAGAGGAGGAGGAGGAGGAGGGGGTGCAGGACGGTAGGTAGGAAGGGAGCGGGAGGAGGAGGGGTTACCTAGGGTGGAGGGGGAGGGAGAGGGGGTAAGTAGGAGGGCACAGGAGGGAGAATGTTATGTGACTGGGCTGAGGGAGGTGGAGGGAGGGTATGGAAAGAGGAAGAAGGAGAGGAAAGATAGGGGGGGGGGGAGAATGAGAAGGGGGGGGGGTGCAAAAGTGATATGAAGAAACTGAGGAAATGCAAGCGAAGTAAAGGGTAAGGGAAAGAGAAAGAGAGAGACTTGTTGATAATGAAAATAATTACCCTATAAAATTAATGACTTTCTTGATGAACATGATAATGATGATAATGACGCGAATAATTTCTAATAATTCAAATAATATTAACAGCAGTTATGATATTGACATCAGCAACAATACAACTACTATTGATATTACTAATACTTATTACTTATATTGATATTACTTATAATGATTATAAATATAGTGATAATGAAATGATAATAAAAATGATAATGATAATAAGTGATTATAATGATGTTAATAGCAATTGTGATAATAATTTGGTAATAATAATGATTAATGATAATAATGATGGTAAATATAATAACAATGATTTAATAATAGATGATAATGATAACGATAATAATAATGATAATAACAATAATAATAACAATAATAATAATAAATGATAATAATAATAAGAATGATAATAACTTCAATGATAATAGTAATAGTAATAGCAATAAATAGTAGTATTAAAAACATTAATAATGATAATAATAAACGATGACAGTATTATATGGTAACGGTAATGATAACAATAATAATACAAATAATAATAATGATAGTGATAATACCAATAATGGTAATAATGATAAGGATAATAATAATAATAGGGATAATAATGATAATAGTAATGATAATACTAATTCTAATAATGATGATTGTAATGACAATAATAATAATAATAATAGTTATAATGATAATAATGACAATGATAATGAAAAATATAACAATAATATTAATATTGATAATAACAACAACAACCATGATGATAATAATAGAAAGAAAAGATAATTAAAATAATAATGACAATAATAATAATAATATTAACAATAATAATAGAAATATGGATAATGATAATGACAATGATAATGATAATGATAATGATAATAATAATGATAATAATGATAGTAAAAAAATAGTAGCTATAATAATAACAATAATAATAATAACAGTAATATGAGTTATTATGATTATAATATCAACAATGCTAACAACAACAACAACAACAATAATCATCATCATCATAATAATAATAATAATAATAATAATAATAACAATAGTAAGAATAATAATAATGATAATGGTACTATTAATAATAATGAAAATAATAATGATAATAATATTAATAATAATAATAATGATAGTAATAATGATAATAGTAGTAATAATAATAATAATAATAATAATAGTAATAATAATAATAATAATAATTAATGATAATGATAATAATGATAATGTTATTGATAATAGTAATGATAATAATAATAATGATAATAATGATAATAATAATAATAATGATAATAATAATAATAATGATAATAATAATAATTATAATGATAATGATAATGACAAAAATAGTAACAATAATGATTATGATAATGCTGATAATGATAAGGATAATAATAATATTATTAATGTTTATAATAATAACAACAACAACAATAATAATGATAATAATAATAATAATAAGAAGAAGAAGAAGAAGACGAAGAAGAAGAAGAAGGAGAAGAAATAATATTAATGTTGATAATGATAATAATAATAATTATATTATTATTATTATCATTATCATTATTATTATTATTAGTAGTAGTAGTAGTAGTATCATTATTATCATTATCACTAATAATAACATTAATAATAATAATCGTGGAGGTACCGAGGATGATATTTAAATAATAACAAAAACAGCAAAGAAATAACAACTTTAATATCAACCATCATTATCATCATAACTTGTAATAATCATAAGCTAATGAAGATGATGATAATGATGATGATTTTCGACAAAGGAAGATCGAAATGCGCACAGCAACAGCCGATGGCGATAAATGATAAGTCATGACAGATTTGTCGCGTCGCAGGTCAACCAAATCTCTCGCAGGGGGAGAGAATATATCGAAATGATCCGCAGAGATTGAGAATCATTATTATCGACTTAGCAAGTTAAGGAGAAATACGACAGTTGGTCAAGAAGGTGTCCCTTCCTATTTTGCTTTTGTCTCCTCGGTCACTCCCGACCCTGATGGAGGGGAGGAGGTGTCGGTTAGTGTAATCTGCGTTGGGTATTTTTTTCAGACTGATGGCTG
>NC_061834.1:31550376-31555376 GCF_019202785.1 Penaeus chinensis | reverse complement strand
TATCATTATTTTCATCATTACTGTTATCATTATCTTTATTATCATCATTACTGTTATCATTATCATTGTTATCATCATTATAATTATCCTTAGTAGTGGTTGTACTAATAACAGTATTGTCCCAACTATCACTGCTACAACTGCAGTTTTTATCCTTTTTGATGTTACAATTTTTAGTATATATATTTTCATAATATTACTACTACTATAATCACTGTCATTATAATCACCACAATTCGTTAATTATAGTTTTGTAATTTACTAAACTATGACTAAGTAGCTGAAAATATAGACAAGATACAAAATTTGCTAAACAAACCAGAAATAAATTATAAAATGAGCAACAGATAATTAATAACAATCAAAGGTATCAACAATACTCATAACAAGTTTAGGAAATGTTAAAATATACCAAACACAAGCGTGATGATAATTATTATTAAAGCATGATAATCACATTTATTCACAAAAAAGAACATACAGTGGGTATATTCATATTTCTTAGTGCATAGCTTGATTGCCAGCTGACACAAAGAACATTGCACCAAACCGAAAATCAATCTACTGAAATCCTATATTTTTTTATTGAAAGTACACCTGATCAGACCACTTATCACCAGAATTAAATAACGTATTAAGTAAATTAACTGTAAATTCTGTCCCTCATTAGGCCTGGGTTTCAGCCAGACCCAGCCCTGTGTTACTTCTATTACAGCACGCATCTTGAATGGTATAACCACATGACACACGGCATCTTTTAAGCTAATCGCAGAGTTCTTGGTTCTCACTACCTGCGAATAAATCATTAGAATCCGGCCACAGGGAAACTCTGGATCAGGATTTCCAGGTGTCCTCAAACAGAGCGCCAAGGAGTAAGCAAAAGGGTGATAGTCCCAGTGTAAAATCTAGTTCCAGACGCAGATAAAACCAAGAACCAAGTGCCAACCACCCAGACTCAGCCTTGGTTCCAGAGCCACCTCCGGCCACCCTGCCTCCCGGCTTGGTTGCCAGAGGGCCGATAAGCCTCGAAAGGAGTCTTGCTCCAAAATATGGCATTTGCAAC
This sequence comes from Penaeus chinensis, assembly GCF_019202785.1. Taxonomy (NCBI): domain Eukaryota; kingdom Metazoa; phylum Arthropoda; class Malacostraca; order Decapoda; family Penaeidae; genus Penaeus; species Penaeus chinensis. The sequence goes on along the minus strand of NC_061834.1, from coordinate 31,554,313 downwards.
ACCGGGCTATATGATCGTACATTTGTAGTAACACAGGAACTGATAATGATAATTATGATAATAATAATTATAGCAACAGTGATAATAAACAATCACAATAATTATGAAAATATTAACAATGATAATCATAATAATAGCAATGATAACAATAGTAATGATGATGATGACAATAATAATGATAACAATAATGATACTAGTAGTTATAAAGAAATAGTAGTTATAGTTACGGTAATGATAATAATAATATCCATAATTATAATAATATAATAATAGTGCTCATAATGATGACGAGGATAATAAAAGTAATAATCAGTAAAAGGGAGAAGGGAAAGAGGAAGGCCAAGAATGAGGTGGAGAGACTGCCGGCAAAGAAATTTTAGAGAAAAGGGAATAAGTGACCAAGGATGAGAAAGGCAAGAATGGAGCAGACTAAAATAACGACCCCGTGTAAGGACGAGATTAAGCCGAAGAAAAAGAATTAGGATCATAATGATAATAATAATTATTATTATTATTATCATTAATAATAATGATTATTATATCATTACTATTACTATCATTATTATTAGTATTGTTGTTATATTTATTAGTATTATTATTATAAAATATAATAACAATGACAATAGTAAAATCGGTCTTACAATACATTATTAACATCAGTAGACCAGAGCAGCATCATAACACACATGAACACAAATATAGACATCAATCTGTACAAATTCGTCTCACTTTCTTCCAAGACATCGAATAGCACAGGCCCTTGCTTCTTTCTACCGAGACCGCGGTCCAGACACTTCCCACCGAGACCGCAAACACCCATTTTGAGACCTACTGCGACATAGCTCCGTACAAACTATTCTCGCTGTTGTGTTCTGACTGAGGCCTTTCGCTGGTGTGTTGCTTCTGGTCCTGGGCTGGCAGTGGGGTCGAGCGCATGATAATGTTGTCGTTTACCTCCTCGTAGATGGCGTCGTCGTCGATAGGTTTCCTTGGGGCCGAATAAGTTGCTGTGGTCAAGCCTTCCACTGACGCTGGGGAGGGGGAGGAGACAAGGGGGAGGGGGGAGTTAGATGGGTGTGTATAGTTCGCTTTCTATCTGTCTTTATCTATCTATCATTTTTTATCTATCCTTGTTTTGCCATATGTGTGTGTGTGTGTGTGTGTGTGTGTGTGTGTGTGTGTGTGTGTGTGTGTGTGTGTATGTGTGAATATAGATTGTGGGTGTGCATATATGTTTGTACATATATCTATGTATATGTATGTATATACACATATGTATATATATACATATATGTGTATATATATATTTATATGTAAATATAAATATATATATGTATATCCCATAAAAAATGGGGAAAATGCTGTGCTCATTTTTTATATATTTTTTGAAATGTCTATGAAATGTACATAGATGGCTATGCTCGTGCTTAGCCATAAAGAAGTCAATTAGTAGATCTTGTGACCTTACCTGATTTCACCTTTCCTTTTTTTTTTTTCTTTTTTTACTAGTGCTATGAAATGTCTCTACACGAATTACCCACCTCACTCCCTACATTGAAAAAAGATTTCCTCCACAATGTCCCCTCTGCAATACCAACCTTACCATTACACATATCCTCACAGTCTGCCATCAACACCACATCCAAAGACAAAAATTTAAAAATTATTTCCAACGAATGAACAAAGAATTTTCACTAATAAATATATTATCAGACAACGAAAAAATCATCAGTAAAGTAATCACTTTTTTAAGGGAGACAAAACTTTATGACCTTATATAGATTGATAGAATAAATAGGATCCATTGGATTAATAACCTTGGCCACATGCCGCTGGTTGATAGACAAGAAATCCAACAAAGAAAGAAAGAAAGAAAGAAAGTATCTACACATAGATGGCTCTGCCTTACCTGATTTCACCTTTCCTTGAATTGGCGGGGAAATGTATTCCTTACTAGTGCTATGAATATCGATGGTGTTATTTTTATTATAAATATTATAATTACTATAATATTATAAACATTAGTAACAGCAAAATAAGATAACGTAAAATATTTTCGCAAATCAAAGAAAAGGGTGAACAGGCGAGACAGGCAGTACTCATAACTGGCTTATTGGTAAATTAATACAAGTGTGTAAAAGCAATTAAACAAGTAAACCACAGTGGGCATGGCATGGATATACGTGCCATGCCCTTCGGCAATGGGATATATATATATATATATATATATATATATATATATATATACATATACAGTTTGTGAGCATATATATATATATATATATATGTGTGTGTGTGTGTGTGTGTGTGTGTGTGTGTGTGTGTGTATGTCACACACACACACACACATATATATGCACACACACTCGTGCGTGTGTATATATATGTGTATATATATATATATATATATATATATGTGTATATATCCATGTACATATATGTAGATATGTCTGTGTATATGTATATATATATATATATATATATATATATATGTATGTATGTATATATATATTCATATATATACATATACATATGTGCATATATACATAAATATTTATATATATATATATATATATATATATATATATATATATATATATATGTATATGCAATGCATATATGTGTGTGCGAGTACGTGTATTTGTGTGTATATATATATATATATATATATATATATATATATATATATATATATATATGTACATGTATATATATATATGTTCATACATATAAATATATATGTATGTACATATATATATATATATATATATATATATATATATATATATATAAATAAATATACATATATATACATATATATATATACATATATATATATGTATATATACATATATATATATATGTACATGTATATGTATGTTCATATATATATAAATATATATACATGTACATATATATATGTGTATGTATGTATGTATATATATATATATATATATATATATATATATATATGTACATATATATATTTATATATATAGAATGATATACAGTGTAAATATGTGTGTATGTATATATATTATATATATACACACTTGGTACATATATATATATACTTTATATGTATATATATAGTATATATGTATATATATAGTATATATATACTATATATATATATATATATATATATATATATATATATATAATATGCTCACACACATTACCCACCCTCTAACCTTCTCTCCTTCATAAGTCTTTTTCTCTCCTTGTTCAACCCTCTCTTTCTTACTCTTCTTCCTTTCAATGCCTCCATCTCGCCATCTCTCTAAATTCCTACACTTTTTATCTCTCCTTGTTCTTTAGCATTTCCTTCTTCTCCACCTCTCTCTCCCTCTCTTTCCTTTTCTAGTCTTCCTCTTTCTCCCCAACTCTCTCTCTCTCACTGTTCCTCTCTCTCCCTCTAGCCCTCAATCTTTCATTATATTTCTAACTTTCGTTTTCTCTCCTTCTTATTCTCCCTCCCTCTCTCTTTCTAACCCATTCCCTCTAAGTCTCCCTCTCTAAACCCTTCTCTTTTTCTAACTCTCATTCCCTTACTATCCGTTTTTCTCTCTCTCCCTAAGCCTCCCTCTCTCTTTCTCTCTTTCTAACTTTCTTTCCTTCCTTTTCTAACCCTATTTTTCCTTCTTCGCAACCCTCTTTCTCTCCAGCCCCCTCTCCCCTTTGCTTCCTTCCTCTCTCTCTTCTTTTTCTCCATAACCCTCCCTTTCGTTCCTCCTTACTTCCCTCCTCCCTTAATTAACCCTTTACCTTTCTCTTCCTACCTTCCACCCTCGCTCTCCCTTTCTTCCTACCGCCGCCTCTTGCTCCCTCTCTCCTTATCTTTCCTTTTTAACCCTCCCTCCTTTCCTCCCTTCCTTACCTCCTCCCCCTTACACACCTACAAGCACAGCCTACACTTACCTTTGATTCTCATTAC
>NC_061834.1:31545229-31547776 GCF_019202785.1 Penaeus chinensis | reverse complement strand
GACAAAAGCTCGAAGAAAAGGGAGAATGGGGAACGACATGAAATGGATAGAAAAGGAGGTGGATAGACAGAGACAGGTAAGCATGTAAGTAGAGGATTGAAAAACTCCTCTCCGAAAACATGACGAGATGTAAACAATAAACACCGTGACAAAAGCAGCGCGCGGCGGGGTGTCGAAGCAAAACTTTGGAGGATCCCAGTATTATAAACATAGAATACAATGCCACTCGCTAACAATAGACGACTTAAAGGAGGCAGCTAAGCATGTCTCCCTACCACTTATTGACTGGATGCTCTTAAGCGCATGAAGATGAAGAGAATTTCGGCGTATGAGAAGGATCGGAATGCACTCGGGACGGGAGATCAGGTATCAGGTTTCAGATCTGATAGTTTGCCTCATGCTCTTTCTTTTCTTTTATTTCATCTTTTGAATTCAAAACAAGAAGAAAACAGCGAGCCGATAGAGAGAAGAGAAGTAAAACAGAAGAGAAGAGAAGAAAAAAAATGAGAAGATGTGGAGATAGAGAGAGAGAGAGATGGATGACGAGAGAGAATGAAGAGAGAAGAGAGCGATGAGATGAGGAGAGATGAGAGGAGAGAGAGAGAAAGAGAGAGAGAGTAAGCTAGAATGAGAAAAGACAGAAAGACAAAGCTAGAAAGTAAAGATATAGGAGGAGAAAGAGAGGAAGAGAGATAGATGCAGATAGAAAGACAGATAGACAGACAGAGAAAAAGAGAGAGCTAGAGAAACAGACAGAAACAGACAGACATTTAGACAGACAGAGAAGAGGGAGACAGAAACGGAAACAGCCATTTAGACAGACAGAGAAAGATATTAAGACAGACAGAGAAAGAGGAGACAGAAACGGAGACAGCCATTTAGACAGATAGAGACAGCCATTTAGACAGACAGAAAGGGAGAGACAGAAAGAGAGACAGCCATTTAGACAGACAGAGACAGACATTTAGACAGACAGAGAAAGAGAGAGACAGAAACAGAGACAGCCATTTAGACAGACAGACAGAGACAGACATTTAGACAGACAGAGAAAGAGAGTGAGAGAAACAGAGACAGCCATTTAGACAGACAGAGGCAGACATTTAGATAGACAGAGACAGACATTTAGATAGACAGATACAGCCATTTAGACAAACAGAACCAGACAATTAGACAGACAGAGCCAGATAATTAGACAGACAGAGCCAGATAATTAGACAGACAGAGACAGGCATTTTAGACAGACAGAGACAGCCATTTAGATAGGCAGAGAAAGGAGGAAATAGAGGAGAAGTTGCAAAGCCGATCTTCTCATATCAGCTTCCCTGTCACACCAACAATCCAGATTTTGTTGCAGCAATAATGCAATTAATTATAAGTTAACTGCATTTTGTATTAAGCTACCTGATTGCAACGGTAAATCGTGTTGAAATTTGTGTAATGTCGGGTTATCTATTATGTTTGTGATAAGTTTATCTGTTCTGTATTGTGTTAGAATTTAGAAAGATTTTTTTTTCGAGTATGAGTATTATTCTAGGATTTCATGATTTGAGTGTTATATCTTAGGATATTTAATGTAAAGACATATCTATCTAGCTGAGCATTTTTTTTTTTTTTATATGATACAAATTGTTCATTGTTAAGTTTTAAAATCAATTTAATTATCTGGTAACAGCCTACTAAAAAGATTACTCTCTCAGTATCTATCCGTATGTAGGCCTATACCTTTTATGTCTGTTTGTCTCAGTCCGTCTCTCTTTCTCTCTTCTCTCTCTCTCTCTCTCTCTCTCTCTCCTCTCTCTCTCTCACTCTCTCTCTCTCTCTCTCTCTTCTCTCTCTCACTCTTTCTCTCTCCTCTCTCTCTCTTTCTTTCTTCTCTCTCTCTCTCTCTCTCTTCTCTCTTCTCTCTCTCTCTCTTTCTCTCTCTCTCTCTCTCTCTCTATTATCTATCTCTTTCTCTCTCTCTCATGTATATTATATATTATAATATATTATATATATATATTATATATATATACTATTGTTTATATATATGTATATATATATTATTTATTATTTATTATATATATCTGTGTGGTGTGTGTGTGTGTGTGTGTGTGTGGTGTGTGTGTGTGTGCTGTGTTGTTTTGTGTGAGTGTGTGTGTGTGTTGTTGTGTGGTTATATTGTGTGTGTGTTGTGTGTGTGTATTGTGTTGTTTTGTGTGTGTATGTGTATGTGTATGTGTGTGAATGTGTATGTATATATATATATGTATATATTATGTATTATATGTATTCACATATATACAACACCTATATATAATTATTATATATATATACATATTATATATATATACATATTATATACATAATATATACTCATACTAATATACATATATATTATATATTATATATATATATATATATATATATTGTTATATATATTCCTTTATATTCATATATTATTATATTAATATTGTATATATTATATTATATTATATATAAATATAAAGTCATATATAATAATTAATCCTGTGTATTTACATGAACGCTGCTCAGAGAAACCATTAC
>NC_061834.1:31485229-31487729 GCF_019202785.1 Penaeus chinensis | reverse complement strand
GAGGGGTCCTTTGGTCGAGGTCTTGTTCTTATTTGCCTTTGTTTGGATATTCATATGCATACGTACATCAGTATATATGTGTGTATGTATATTCAAATTTATACATACGTACATATATATATACACAATAAAATATATATGTTTATTTATATATGGTTATATTAATATCTATATATCGCTATCTATATATGTATATACACACACACAGACACATACACACTGTTATGTACACTTATATACGTATATACGTGTACATATATACCCATACAGTTAGACATGCAACCTATACTTATTCAAACACATAACCACATTTCCCTTTAAAATCCACAACTGAAATAGGATCCTCCACCATCCGGGACCCGACACACGTAACGAACCCGCCTCCAGGAGCTCTATTACCCGCACGCGCACCCCTCCCCTTCCCCCTCCTCCTCCCCCTCCTCTCCTCCCTTCCTCTTCCCTCCCTCCATTTCCCTATTACCTCTCCCCCCACCCCCCGCCCCGCCCCCCGGCCCCTCCCCCTTCCCCTCCATATGTCAGTCAATTATCTCATCTCACCTGAAGACCACCAGGTATTAACCGACGGACGAAGGGGGGCCGGGCTTAGACAGAAGCTCCGCCCCCATCTCTGCGTGACGTCATCGGATTTCAGCCAATGAGAGAGGAGGGAAGGTGACATACCGCTGGTGGTAATGTTATTTTCGTGTCCAGTGTAATGATGGACTTTATTATGGTAATGAAGTTATTATGACAACGGTGGTAGCAGAGATAGCAATGATGATTAAAATAATGTTATTGATTGTTATGGAAGAATGAATATATACAGATATTGTAGAAGTCCAGGGATATATATATGTATATATATACATATATATACATATATATACACACACACACACACAAATATATATATATATATATATATATATACATATATATATATGTATATATATTCCTGGTATTAACAATCGTGATGAAAATAATTATATAAGAATATAAGAATAATAACAACAGTAACTACGAGTATGTTAATGATAACATTACTATTAATAATAGTTACAATGTTATCAATATTGGTGAAAAATACAGTAACAATAATGGTAATAATAGTAATGATAAAGTATCAATGAAAACAATAATAACAATGATGACGATAATAATGATAATAATAGAAGAAATGGTAATAACAAAATTATTATAGCAGTAAGAACAATAATGGTAATAATAACAATATCAATTATAACAATAATAAGAATAACAATCTTAATAATAATAACGATAATAATCATAATAATGATCATAATAACCATGATAATAATGATGATAATGACAATGATAACAATGATTGTAATGATAAAGATACTAACAAAAGAAATAATGACAACAACAGCAACAATGATAATGATAATGATAAGGACAACAATAATAACAATAATAATTGCAATAATGATAACATTCCTACTACTACTACTGATAATAATAGCAAAAATGCATATAGCAATAATGATAATAATAATGTTAATAATAATGATGATGATAATGATAATGATAATGATGATAATAATAATAATCATATTAATAATAATAATAATAATAATGATAATAATAATAATAATAATGTTAATAATAATGATGATGATGATAATGATAATGACGATGATAATAATAATAATAATAATAATAATAATAATAATAATATTGATAATAAGAGTAATGATAATGATAATGATAATAATAATAATAATCATAACAACAACAACAATAATAATTAATGTTAATAATAATGATAATGATAATTGTTGTAACAATAATAATAACAATTGTAATAATAATGATGATAATAATATTGATAATGATGACAATAATAATGATAATGATAATAATGATGACAATGATAATGATAACAATAATAATAACAATAACAATAATGATAATTATTATCATTATTATAGTTATCATTATTATTATTATCATCAGTATCATTATTACTATAATTGTTATTGTTATTATTATTATTATTATTATTATTATTATTATTATTATTATTATTATTATTATTATTATTATTACCATTACTATTATTATCAGTATGATTGTTTTCACTCTTATTACTGTCATCACCATCATCATCATCATCATCATCAATATTATCATATTCATTATTATCATCATCATCATCAAAATTATCATATTTATTATCACCATCTTTATCATTATAACTTGTTTCCTTTTCATCATAATTATTGTTTTGTTATTACTATCATTTTTGTTATTGTTATTATTATTATCATTATTGTCATTATTATCATTATCATGACTATTATCACTATCATCATCATTATTATTATAATTATTTTCATCATCATTATTATTGTTATTAATATAATTATTATTACCATACATTTTCAATATCTTCAATATTACCATCATCATCATTGTTGTTATCATTATTATCATTATCATTACTGTTAATGTAATCATTACTATTATATATATTATC
>NC_061834.1:31465229-31472729 GCF_019202785.1 Penaeus chinensis | reverse complement strand
CTCTTGCGTCTCGCCTCCGTCTTGCAAGCTCCAGTAAAGCGTTTGCAATACATGTGGACGCCAGTGCCAGTGGTGTGGGAGCGGTCCTCTCATGGAGAAACGAAAGTGAAGTGCTTCACTCAGTGTGTTATTTTCCGTACGGATACAAGTCTTATCCAAAGTGTCACGAAAAGGGGGCTTTGGGAATAGTGTTGGCTGTGGAAAAAATTCGAGCATGTTTAACAAGTACAATCCATCCAGCTGAAATTCTGTCGGATCACACAACCTGTTAACATTTATTGAAAATGTGAAGTTTAGAAATATCCGAGTGGTAAGGTGGATACTAACATTATAGCCATTCAGCATTAAGATCTTGAAATTTAGTGACAGTCACAATATCACAGCGGACGTACTCTCAAGATCGTAAATAGTGTAATCTACACACCGTAATCATGAACTTTATGATTTTGGACAATTATTTCAGTTTTAGCTAGTCCTGTTAAAATTAGTGACTTCTTTTAGTTTGGTAGCAGAGGTCACTCAAAAATCTTTTTCCCTTCTGATAAAAAGTTTTTTCTTGATGGGAGGTGTCAGATGAATCAATTTGTAGTATAGTGAATTAAATGCGTTTTTGTTAACATTTTAATAAAAAAACTAAGTAGCGGTATAATTGTCAGCGACGACTGAGGAGCTTATTTCCTTGCTCGTCTTGCTTTCCCTCTCTCTTTACCGTCTCGAGCGTCTACCCGTGTTCCTTGGCGGATTGCCTTGGCCACACCTCAACCTAGGCAACTCTCTAGCGCATCCCACGTTATACAGTAGCGTATATAAGCACATTTGTGCACCACGGGAGCTCCGACCGCCCACTCCCGAATGCTTTTGCCTGGTCATGTGCCGTTTCTCCCCCCCTCTATCTCTCTTTATCTCTGTGGGTGTGCAATTCACGCTTACAACTTCTCATTTCTCTGAAAATAATTTCAAAGAGCATGTAATCATGCCAATGATTACGACATTCACTTCCTTCATCAACCAACAGTAATAGATATCTCTTAAAAAGCGTCTATTAATATCAACTGAAATAATAAAAGGATAGCACTCTTGATGTCATTGCCCATGCAGTTTCCTCATCGCCAGCGCGACTGTAGACGCCATTTTCTCCCCCCCCCCCTCCCTTTGTAATGAACACAAGGGATGTGAAGTTAGAATGACCCAAAAATTCGTCTTGAAACCACCCTGTATATACCTCACTTGGTCTTTATGCATATGCATTACTCATATATACCTCGGTTTTTTTGTCTGTGGCTATGTAAGATAGAAGTACTTAATTATTTTATAGAAAGATGACACTTTATTTTAATAGTTTTATATAAAGTTTATATATTTCTATATTATCTTTTTTATTAAGATTAGGAAATTGTAAAGTATAATAGTCTACCCTACAAAGTACTGTTTTTTTGTTACCCCACCATACATTCTCTTTATTTAAAGGGTACACTTATATGTCAATAGTACCGTTAAATTAAGGTTGTATAATTGATATTTTGATTAAGAAAACACTATGTATTATTTTTTTATTGAATAAAGTAATTTAAGTTTTGTAAATTATGCATGTATAGGTTAAGAAGAACTATATGTTTGTACTATATGTGATCTGAGTAGACTTTAAATTTTGAAATATATACAGTACTAAAGCCTGATACTATTGCTATAACCATAGAGAGAGAGAGATAAAGAGATCAGAGAAGAGTGCCATACAACAGCCTGAAAGACTTTTAGATTATCATGAAATATCCGAGGTAAGAAATAATGTTCGACTGTAATTATATAATCAATAAAGTCATAAGATACTATATATTTGATTTATAAAACAAAGGAAAGTAAATATTGGAGATCAAACTAGAAATTAGAGATAAATAGTATGTCTTCTTCACAGCTGGAGGCTGGCACATGGCACTGAACAACATCCGATGTATCTCTCTCATTATTATTAAGAATTTAAAACCCATTCAAAGCGTAAGTGTTCTTAACATTTATAATGGTATACTATTTAAATGATGTTTAGTCAAAATTTACTAGAATGTGCATACAATTACTCAGATCATGTATAATAAAATAAGTGCTATACGTAATTTGTTTGTTTGCAAGATATATTTTGTTCTTTTAAGAAATGACTTAATTAGATTTATAACTTTATATTGTTTTATCATTCCTAAACTAGAATATTGTTTCTTTTCTAGGAATGGGTTTATATCTTTGGTTTATTGTTTTGTTTATTGTTTTGTTTATTTTTTTAGTTTATATATTTTAGTTTTTTTATGGTTTTGCTGAAGATTGGATTTATTGGTTCCTGGTGCTGTGCACAAGAATGAAAGAAAATATCTTTTGGGAGCCCAGGAGAAGATAGCTGAGAAGACCAACTAGTGACAAGTTGGAGTAGCTGAATATTTTGGTAAATGTATGTTTATATTATTGTAAAAGTGTAATGATTTATGATTCATAATGTTAACTAAAATTTGTAAGCTTATTAAGTGTTTTGATATTACCCCTTCTCTCAGTTACCTCTAAGGTTGAAATTAGATCATAAATACCCTGTATGATTAATCCTCTTTTATGGTGTGGGTTCTAAAGGTAAATTTTGGAGAAACCACACCTAGGAAATAACAGATAGTGCCCATCTGGATAAAATATTTGAGTGGTTCCCAGAGAGGGCGCGACAACTTGTAGGGACAGGCAGAGCGGTGTCCACGCCTGTCGCACGCCCGTGTATCTGGGACCTCGCCCACCGCCGTGCTCCGGTCATCTTGATCACAGTTCTTAGCTAACCTTGCCACTGTCATTATTATCGTTATTGCTGACATTTTTATCAGTGTCATCATTGGTGTAACTAGCGAGACCAGGAGAAAATTCCGCGGAAGAAGAGTAACTTCTCCCATACATCTGCCCCTTCCCTCCTCTGTCCTCTTCCCTTAACTTCCCCTCCTCCTTCCCCTTCCCTCACCCCTCCATCCCTCAGTACTCTCTGGGCCCCCTTTCCCCTCCCCTATCTCTTTTTCCCTTCAAGCCCTCCTCCCCCATCTCCTCTTTGAGACCCTTTCCCTTCCCTCCACCTGTGTGTGTGTGTGTGTGTGTGTGTGTGTGTGTGTGTGTGTGTGTGTTATTATTGTTTTTGTTGTGATTTTAATTCTTCTTTTTGAGTGTGTTTGTGTTTTATATCTCTCTGTCTCTTTCTTTCTTTCTTCGATAAATACATTGTTTAAAGGAAACCTCAAAGACGAATAGCTTATAACAATTCATTTATTCTGACGTTTCATTCGTATTCACAAATGTTACCAAAAAGTGAGAATGCCGCTAATAATTTCATTGCAGCCTCTAATATTAATTATTTGTGTCACTTATTGCGAATGACTTCTTGATGTACATTGCGATGATGAAACGCTATGTGTAAATTATTAAGTTTCACTCCTATGATTACTGAAAGATTAGAAAACCCAATACTCTTCTTCTTCTTATGTATGTTCTACTTCTCTTTTCTTCTTGTTGTTCTTCTTCTTCTCCCCCTCCACCTCTTTTTCTTTTTCTTCTTCTGTATGGTCTTCCCTTTTTTCTTCTTATTCTTCTCCTCCTCTTCCTCCTTCATCTCTTCTTCTGTATGTTCTTCTTCTTATTCTCCTCCCCCTCCTTCTCCTCCTCTTGCTCCTTCTTATATTTCTCCTCCCCCCCTCCTCCTCCTCCTCCTCCTCCCCTCAACTCTTCCCTCCTCTATCTCCCCTCTCCTCCTTCTTCGCCTCCTCCTTCCCCCTCCTCCTCCTCCTCCTCCAGCTCCTTCGCCTTCCTCCTACACGGTCGTGCCAACGCCTTCGTTTATGAGGACAGAAATGCCATTTTCACAAAGGTACTCGTTCCCATTGTCTTGAAAAGTAGATCCGCTCATGTGCCAGTTACCCTGACTGTCAGCGCAGCCTGTCGGATTAATGTTATTCATTGTCATTAGCAGATAATTAGCGGTATTCATTAGTAGAGAGTTAATTATATTTGTTAGCAGATTAATTAATGTTATTTGTTGTTATCAACGGATAATGCATGGTATTTATTGTCCTTAGCGGATGATTAACGTTATTTTTTGTCATAAGCAGGTGATGAATGTTGTTTATTGTCATTAGCAGATATTTACTAATTCTCATTGGGAGATGATTAATGTTATTTATTGTCATGGCTGATAATGAATGTTATTTACTTAGTATTACTATTAGTTTTGCTATGAGTATCAACACTGGTATGATTTTAGTTGGAATGGTAACAGTAGTTGTTATAGTAGATGCATTAGTGTCATTATCATTATGACTTTTGTTATTATCTTTACAACGTTGATGACATCATGGTATTGATTGTTGTTGGTGATAATGCTGTTATCATCATTATTATCATTATCATTATTTACTGTTACTATTACTATTACTATTGTTATTATTACCATTATCATTATTACTATCATACTTCGGCTTATTACTATTATCATTATCATTATTATCATTATCATTGTCATTATCATCATAATTACTATTATCATTCATTATCATTATCATTATTAATATTATTATTATTATTATTATTATTATTATTATTATTATTATTATCATGATCATTATCATTATCATTATCATTATTAATATTAATCATTATCATTATCATTATCATTATTATCATTATCAACATTATCATTACTATCAACATCATAATTATTCTGTTTCATTATTAGCATTAAACACTTACTCTCCTTCTATTCAACTCGTCCCAGAAATAAAACAAATGCATGAATAAATGAAATAAAACGGAATAATAGAACCGGGGAATACTGATTAAACAAATAATAATAATAACGAAACGAAATCAAAAGGATATACTCACATTCCTCGGCGTGCGCAGGTGTCCATGTGTTGGTGCCATTTATACAGATAAATACTTCGCAGCCCACCGTTACAGTCTCCATATGTTGGTGCCAGTTACCCGTAGCGTCCCTGCAACCTTTGTGGAGAAGAGGCGAAAAAGGTTGATTGGTAATAAGAGAGGGTATGTGTGTGTGTGTGTGTGTGTGGTCTATAGACACACATACACATACACACATACACACGCATAAACATACACACACACTGACATACACACACATACACATACAAACACACACACACACACACACACACACACACACACACACACACACACACACACACACACACAAAACACACACACACACACACACACACACACACACACACACACACACACACACACACACACACACACATATATATATATATATATATATATATATATACGTATATATCTATATATAATGTATTAATCAGAATGATATGATAATCTATTATAACAAAAAACAACGGATCCTCAACCAATCAAAATTCTGTTTATTGGTCCGAAAAAATAAATTTGTCAACATGCCTTTTATATGCTGTGTTAGAGCAGTCGCACTGTGAATTATGCCGCACTATCCGAATATTCAATACCATTATTAATGTGACAATATTTTTCCTAGTGACTTTTTTTCGAACACGAATGGCCTCAGCATTACAAAACACACATGAAAGCGCGCGCACACACACACACACACACACACACACACACACACACACACACACACACACACACACACACACACACACACACACACACACACACACACACACACACACACACACACACGCACAAACACACACGTGCACAACCCCCCCCCCACACACACACACATACAAAATCAGAAAAAAAAAACTCACAGTCGTGCGCCGGGTAATATGAAAACGATGCAACGCCGCTGTTACAGACGAACTCTTTGCACTGGTCACTGTACAATGCCCCGTTTTCATGCCATTCGCCCGAGCTATCCATACAGCCTGAGCGAAAGAAAGCATAATATAATAATAATGAGTTTATATACAAATGAGTTAGATTAGTGTAAGCTCATGAATAGAAGTTAATTAAGATATAAATAGCGTGTTAGGCAGTAGGAAGGCATATCTCTCAAGCGGGCAAAATGCAACCCGCCCGAGTTTTGGACGTAATCTTAAGACGTCCGCCCTTCTGAACAAGGGCGTAATATTACGTCATCCGCCCCTCTGTACAAGGACGTAATATTACGCCATCCGCCCTTCTGAACAAGGACGTAATATTACGTCATCCACCCTTCTGAACAAGGACGTAATATTACGTCATCCGCCCTTCTGAACAAGGACGTAATATTACGTCATCCGCCCTTCTGAACAAGGACGTAATATTACGTCATCCGCCCTTCTGAACAAGGACGTAATATTACGTCATCCGCCCTTCTGAACAAGGACGTAATATTACGCCACCCGCCCATTCCAACAAAGACGTAATAACACGCCACCCGCCCTTTCCAACAAGGACGTACTATTACTCCACCCGCCCTTCCCAACAAGTACGTAATATCACGCCATCCGCCGTTTGAGGATGAAATGGACAACAAAATATTACTCTACCAACCCTTCCCAGCAAGTACGTAATATTACGACATCCGCCGTTCGAGGGTGAAATGGGCAACTCGGGACTCACATCTGTCCACGACTTGATGCTGAAGGATCGACGTGCCGTCCTCGCACAGGTAGGCATCACACATGTACACGTACGTCTCCCCGTTCGCGTGCCATTTTCCGTCCACGTCCCGACAACCTTGAGAATAAAAACAATGGTGTGATAAAAGGGGGATAAAGTAGGGGAGAATAGAAGGGGAAGAGAGATAGGGAAGGAGAAGGAGCGAGCGAGGGTGGGTAGGTTGGGGTGGGGGGGAGGAAGGGAGGAGGGGGGGAGAGAAGGAAGGTGGGAGGGAGGGAGGGAGAGGGAGAGGGAGAGGGAGAGGGAGAGAGAGAGAGAGAGAGAGAGAGAGAGAGAGAGAGAGAGAGAGAGAGAGAGAGAGAGAGAGAGAGAGACCGAGAGAGAGAGAGACAATAGAGAGAGAGAGATAAAAGAGAGAGAGAGAACCCAAAATCAAACAACGATTTCAACTCCCAATTCCAAACAAGCCTAACACGAAAACAAACAAACAAACAAACTCACACATCCATCTCATCAAACCTTAGGAATGACTTTACCAACAACAACAATACTAAAAAAAAAAAAAAAAAAAACACAAAATAAACTCACAATTATAAACAGCTTGATGCCCTTGGTGAAGCCTCTCTTGAAAGCCTCCCTGACACACGTATTCGACACAGTTCTCCGTAAATGTTTCTCCGTCTTGATACCAACGCCCGTCTTGAGTCCCGCAACCTGTGGGGAAGAATATATAGGTCAGGTTTCGTATATTATTTGTCTGTGTGTTTGTCTGTGCGCGATAGGTTTTTTTTTTTTTTGTGTGTCTAATGAGTGGATTTTTTGTTCTTTTTGTTTCGTACTTAAATAGTGATGGTTAGGTGATACGGATGAAATAGTGACAAAGTAAAAGAAAGATAAATATAAAATAATGATGATGATAAAATGATAATGGTGATA
>NC_061834.1:31440229-31442729 GCF_019202785.1 Penaeus chinensis | reverse complement strand
ATCAACCACTGTTACCTCAACTATCGAGGGTTGGAGACAGCTGAAGATGGCTATGGCTACTCCCTGGAGATGATGACCATTACTGTGGTCCGACCAGAAGTAAGTTTACCCACCCTTACTGATCGTGCTGCTGCCAGGTCATCTCATCTCAAAGAGGGTAGCAACCTCAACTCCGGACCGCTCATCCTGCCGCAAGGACCGGATGTTCCAAGCACCTACCTGAGCAGCTTGCCTAAGGTTAAGCCTCAGGCAGTCGCACCGGGAGGACGCCACCTCTGCCAACCCCACCGACACTGCCCCAAATAAAGGGGGCCGGCAGGCTGGGGGGCCCAACGTCTGCCTCTTGGGTTCCCTAAGGCTTTGCCCCACAGGCCTCATGCTGGGTTGGCGCCTGGCGGGGCACAGGCGAGACGAGTATTTCTCATTCCCATTCTGTGCCCCAACATTTGCCCTCCCAACAGGATCCACAGCCCACCTTGCTTACTGGGTGGGGAGGACAGCATCTCTACCCCCAGCAAATCCATTTATTTTCGCAGCTACCGGTGGGTTATCTGGGGGGAGAAGGGCTGGGAAGGCCCACCTCCCCGCGCCTTCCATTGACCATAGGGTGGCTGGGAGGCAGGAGTTGACCAACCGGTGTGTGGACACGCCCTGGCTCTGGGGCCTCCTGCTGGTCTGAGATCCCCCACAGTTTAGCCTGAGACCGCAAGGTGCCCAGTTTCTATGAGTGGCCACGAGGAAGCATTGCAGAAGTCTCGATGACGAAGAGGCTGTGGACTGGCTGGGGAGGCTTATTCAAAGCTGCTCCCTTTTTCGCACAAGGCTTGCCAGCGGTGGCAGCTGCAAGCGAGAAGGCATGTAAGCATTCAGCACTATCAGGGCTACCACACCATCGCTTCACATCACCCTGAGCATGAAGCACCCACCTATATATATATATATATATATATATATATATATATATATATATATATGCATATATATATATATATATATATATATATATATATATATATATGCATTTATATATATATATGCATATATATATATATATATATATATTTATATATATGCATATATATATATATATGCATATATATATATATATATATATATATATATATATATATGCATGCATATATATATGCATATATATATATATATATATATATATATATATATATATATATATATGCATATATATATATATATACATATATATATATATATATATATATATATATATGTATATATATATATATATATATATATATATATATATATATATGCATATATATATATATACATACATATATATATATATATGCATATATATATACATACATATATATATATATATATATATATATATATATATATATGCATATATACATGTATATATTCATAAATATGTATATATACATATATATGTATATATATGTATACATATATATTCATATATACATATGTATATTTACATACATATACATATATACATATACATTTAGAAGCTGTATATATACTGTACACACACACATATATATATACAGTACATATACATATATACATATATGTACAGTACATATATATACACATGTATATAGATATATATGTATACATACATAAATATGTATATAAATGCATTCATATATACATACACATATATATATATGGATATATATATATATATATATATATATATATACATACACACACGTATATATATACATATACAAGTACACATACATATATAACTATATTTATATTTGTGTATATCCATGTATACAAATATATATGTATATATGGATATGTATACATATATATTTATACAGATATACATAAATATTCATATGTATATATATGTATATATACACATATATGCATATATATATGTATATATACACACATATATATATGCATATATATCTATATATATACATATATATGCATATATATATGTATATATATACATATATATGCATATATATGTATATATATATACATATACATATATGTATTAATATACATATATATGTATATATATCTATATATATATAAATAAATGCATGCATATATATATATATATATATATATATATATATATATATATATACATATATATATATACATATATATACATATATAAGCATGCATATATATATGAATATATATATATATATATATACACACACACACACACACACACACACACACACACACACACACACACACACACACACACACACACACACACATATATATATATATATATATATACGGAAGCAAAGGGAGGTCAGATCAGGTCGGAGGATCTGGCGGACTAAGCGCAGGGTGGCCGGCATACGGGAAAAGGCGGAGGATGTGGGGAGCGAGGAGACTATCGGCAGGAGAAAAGCCGCTGTTCAAGTCGAAATTAGGCAGCAGCTTTTTTAATGAGGATTTCACCAGTCTGCGGGCGTGGACGTCAGCGGAAGGAAAGACAATTCGCGCGTTTGACCAG
>NC_061834.1:31407729-31410229 GCF_019202785.1 Penaeus chinensis | reverse complement strand
GGAACTGAAACACAACCTTTTTGAAGTCTTTTTGCTACATTTTATCATTCATGAGTAATATAGTGTTGGAGGCTTATTCTACTATTGATTAAATTGCTATCAAAGTTCTTGTTCAGCATATAGGGTAGAAAGTACCAGATAACATTCCTTTCAGTTGTTTCATCATCATTAACATTCCATTGACAGATGATTGAGACAGTCCGGTGTCAAAGGAAGAGCAATGATTATTTAATTCCACAAGATATGTAATAGTTATTTTAGTATTATCATCTTATCCGGAGTCTCGATTAGGAATTCTGATAACGGCGTTACACTGAAACTTGAACATTTACTAAGGACTAACTTCATTCCGTCTCTACAAGAATTGATCAGTTTCTTTTGTCATTTACTCCTCCAAGAAACTGTGGCGTCCGTCTTAACCGCACACAAGCACACAGCACGTTCTTGGTTAGGATACATGTGTTCTTTTCCCTACCACTTATGCCTATGTCTAACGTCCCAAAGACATCTCTTTTGGGAAGGTATAAGTCATTCGGTCTCAGATTGGGTACCGTGGATAGTGCCTTGGGATGCCGCTAGACTCTGTACTGAAATTAACTTTGGATTTAAATTTGAAGTCCCTCACATTCATCTGTACTTATATGTTTGTCATTTCAGTGATTGGTTGGATGAGCGAACCTTCACATTGCTATAAAGATAAATTCTTAAGAGGTGAGAGGGGGGAGGGGGTTAAGAAAAGGGTGCCACAGGTTTACGGTGCCATAACACTGAGAAGAGCTTAGGCATTTTAATGAGTCATTATTTAATTAAGTTTATGTGTATGTATATGTATATATACATATATATACACATACATACACATATGTATATGTATGTATACAAGATATCGTATTTTATAGTCTTTGATTTGTAATATAATATTTTGTGATTTGACACAAGCAGCAGTTTTATTTGAAAGTAAATATATGGTCGAATTAATAATGTCATTGCTCTTTTATGCCACTTGATCAATCTGAAAATTTATATAATTCACATAAAAATGTAATGTACATTTTCAGAGTAGAGAGGCAATATAATATTTGAAAAAAAAACAACAAAAAAACGTGAATATGCATGATAATGAAATATCGACACAGAAAAAAAGAGGAGGAAAATTTAAATACAGAAGAGTAAAAGAAGAGCAAAAAAAAAACAAAAAATAAACATACAAAAAACAGCTAAGATTGAAATACAGAAAAATATAGAAATAAGAAAAAAAGGAGAGAAAAAAAAAGAAACGAGGAAATTAAGGAAAAATATACGAAAAAGAAAGATAGAAACACAGAGAAAAGCAGAATGAGAAAAGAACATAAAGATAAATAATAAAAATGCAGAAAAAAAGAGAAAGGTGAAAATGCTGAAACATAAGATAGACAGAAATGCAGAAAAATACGAAAATATGAAAAGGTCGGGTTATTCTAACGATACGAACAGAATTTCTGTACACACAAAAACAATATGTACACAAGGACGCGTGTGCTTATGTGCGCATGAATGTGTATGTGCGTATGAGCGTGCGCAAATATGTTTATATTTGAATACAAATACTGCTGTAAATAGTAAATATAAATTAACTTATATCCATAATATATATCCACTAGTAAAGCCTGTGACCTCAAAGCATAGTTCTTTAAGTTCAAGTTCTAAAACAAAAATGGAAACATATCAAGGGACTATACTTCTCGAGAAAAAAAAAAAAAAAAAAAAGACGTGGACAAATGAGACAACATTGTCTTCCATATTTCCTAAGAAAGAAAAGTCACTTCCCTCTCTCTCTACCTCAAAGGGATGACAAAAGACCGTGGTTCTTGCTCAAAAGGAGTTTAATCAATAATGTGAACTTTTCTGACCTCATCTCTTCCCTCGTCCTGTCCCGACCCTCGTGTCTCATCAAGTTTTCTATCATATGGGACTTTTTTTTTCCCCTCTCTCTTGATTTCTTGGGTTCATTATTTTCCTGTGGTATGAACAAATTAAAATTTCTTTGTGTTTTCTTTATATTTTTTTCACGTTTTTTTTTTCTGTTATATATATATTTTTTTTTCTTTTTTTCTGTTATATATATTTTCGTTTTTTTCTGCTATGTATATATATTTTGTGTTTGTTTTTCGGGTATATATTCTCTCGTTTTTTTATTATCAGGTTTGTATGTGTTTTTAATGTATTTTTCCTACTATATTCCTCTGTCTTTATTCTTCTTCTTCACCTCCTTCTCCCGTTTTTCTTCATGAAATATTTTTATCACCGACTTCTCTTCATCTTCCCCTTGTATTCCCGTTCTCTCTCTCCTATTCATTTCCTTCTCCATCCCTTCTTCATATGTATTCTTGTTTTTCTTTCTTTCTTTTTTTCTTTTTTCAAACAACGTCTATTTACCTTTCCCTCTCCTCCTTCGTTTTATCCATCCTCTCCTCTTCCTCTTTCCTTCCTGACTTATCTCCCCTTCCGCTTGCTCTTCCTC
>NC_061834.1:31395229-31400229 GCF_019202785.1 Penaeus chinensis | reverse complement strand
CACACAAATATAAATAAAGGTAGGTAGAGAGAGAGAGAAGATATATATGTATGAATATATATACATACATATATATATATATATATATATATATATATATGTATGTATATATATATATATAAAAGTATATATATATATATATATATATATATATATATATATATATATATTCTTTTTAACAGCCATTCATTCCACTGCAGGACATAGGCCTCCCTCATTTCACTATTGAGAGGTTATTTGGCACTGTCACCCATGCGTGATTGGATGCCCTTCTAATCAACCGCGGTTCAGCGCGAACACTTATGCCACGGCGGTGACTTCCCCTACGACGCCTGCGTTTGAGATCAGGCTCAAGCAGTCTTTCAGAGCACAGGCATTTATACGACCCCCGCGACGGGGAATTGAACTCGGGACTATATATATATATATATATATATATATATATATATATATATATATATATATACATACACACACACTCACACACACACACACACACACACACACACACACACATATATATATATATATATATATATATATATATATATATATATATATATACATACACACACACTCACACACACACACACACACACACAATTTACACACACACACTCACACACACACACACACACACACATATATATATATATATATATATATATATATATATATATACATATATATAGGTAGGTAAATAGATAGATAGGCATAGAAAGATAAATAGATAGATAGAGAAAGAGAGAGAAGAAAAGGGAGAAAGACTAATTGATTGACTGGTTGACTGACGGATATAAATATATATATCGACGGCTACCTTTAGTCGATGTCGACTATGGCATTAATTGTCTCTACCCATTCCCGTAAAGGTTGGGTCAGTACCTGGGCGAAAGAATGTGAGGAGCAAGCTGTTCCCCATACAGCATGCTCCCTCTCTCCACGCAGCTGACTGACCCAAAGGACCGGCAAAGACCGATACGGTTTGGCACCAGCGGCGTCGCAGGAGTTGACAGAACAAGGTCACAAGCGACAACGAATTGCCTTCGAGACTCCGGCCCCGGATTTTTCCTCAGGGTTGGTTCCCGAGGCCTTTTCATCTTATAGATGCCGCAAGGCAGTGATTGGTTTTGTATAGGTGAGCTCCCATAGCCTTTGGCCAAGCACGGCCTGAACTACAAGGCAGCAGTCGGGCACACACTATCGTATCGTAAAACTAACCCAAAATCCGTGTGTGTGTGTACATGTGCGCGCTTGCTTGCATGTTTGTGTATGAGCACACGCACACACACACACACTCACACACGCACACACACACACACACACACAGACACACACACATACATGTATATAAATACACATATTTATTAATACCCACAATTACACACCCACGCAGATGTAAGGAACGTAAAAAGGCCAATCTCTTTGCTACCTTTTTATTCCGAACTTCTTTTCCTAAATGTTTAAGCATTAGATTTATCCTCATTAAAACCGTATTAATGCTAAATACTAAAGCTCCTTATTTAAAGATACTCGTATTACTCTTATACTCACTACAGCTACACCTAATTAGCATTTTCTTGGGACTGCAGTATTGCTTATCAAATTTAGTGTTTTATGTACTGGTCGCCGGTGCAGCCTTTAGTTCCCACATATGATAAAGTGAAATTTATGCATATTAAAATTTCATGAATACTTTATGTAAGTTATGTGGTCAGAACTAGTGCGTCGGTGTTGTATTTTGTACTGCAGCATTTTTACTTTTATTTATTTTTTTCCTTCGCATTCATTTCTCTACAGTATTTTAGGTATAAAAATGACATGAGTGCAAAAGAATGGAGGATATTTCGTCGTGTCATTTAGCAACTTTTATTTTTTTTAATTTTTCGTACGTAGTCGTTAAAAAAAAAAAAAAAAATTCTTTAGAGGTTTACTCTGAAATCTGAAAAAAATATTTAATAATATGAGGCATTGTTAGTAAAAACTGATAAAGATTATGATTATAATGATCACGGTGATAATAATAGCAAGGATTTTAATGATAATGATAAAGCAACAATAATGATAATGGTAATAATAATAATAACGATAATAATAAAAGTAGTAATAATAATAATAATGATGATAATAATAATAATGATGATAATAATAATAATATTGATTTTAATAATAATAAATAATGATGATAATAATAATAACAATGATAATAATAATAATAATAATAATAATAATGATAATAACAAAAACAACTCTAGTGATAATGGCAAGAATAATATAAAAGTAATAGCGATAAAGAACAATAATAATAAAACAAAAATATTAAAGATATCTAAAAAGACAATGGTAATGTAATGTAATGATAATGATAATTAGATAAGAAATAAATGTTAAATAGAGTAAACATAATGATAAAGGATATACCCTTTATGAACCCTATATTGTCACGGTTTTCAATGATTCCTTAAAACGAAAAAAAAAAAAAAAAAATCATTAGCCAATCTAAACCTAACATTCCACTGACATTTCAGCCTGACACCACAATGAATATGCAAATGCCTGCGTTAGATTGTAGAAGATCCGCTCTCCGTAGTGACACACTCGTTGATTCGTTGCTAGTCAATCTGACAGGAAGGTTTCCCACCCATCCAGACTAATAGATTTAGTAGTGTATTCATTTCGTCGTCAAAGTGTCCATTTAGAGCCCGAAATAGAAGGATTTTCATCTACCTCTGGAATGTCGCTTTACGTGTTCTGTTGGATGACGAATCTTTTGATAAGTGCATGGGTTAGGGATGGGATTCCGCGGAAGGGTGATGGTGAGGGAGAGAGGGAGAGAGAGAGAGGGAGAGAGGGAGGGAGGGAGAGAGGGAGGGAGGGAGGGAGAGAAGGGTGATGGTGAGGGAGAGAGGGGGAGAGAGAGGGAGAGAAGGGGGGAGAGAGGGAGAGAGGGAGGGAGAGGGTAATGGTGAGGGAGAGAGGGAGAGAGAGAGAGGGAGGGAGAGAGGGAGGGAGGGAGGGAGAGGGAGGGAGGGAGGGAGGGAGGGAGGGAGCGAGGGAGGGAGGGAGAGAGAGAGGGAGGAAGGGAAAGAGGAATGGAGGAAGGAGGGAGAGAGAGAGTGAGAGAGAGAGAGAGAGAGAGAGAGAGAGAGAGAGAGAGAGAGAGAGAGAGAGAGAGAGAGATAGAGAGAGGGAGGCTGGGTTGGTGGGTAGAAAGATAGGATAGGGTGAAGGAGGGAGGTAAGGAGGATAGAAGTAGGAAGGTAGGTAGAAATGATAAGAAGGAGGAAGAGTGAGAAGGAGTAAGGTAGGGAAGGTAGGGAAGGATAGAATGAATAAAGATGGGAAGTAGGAGGATGGAAAGGAGGTTCAGAAAGGGTAAAGGAATTAAGGGAAGAGGAGGAGTAAAGAGGAAGGGAAAGAGGGAGGGAGAGAATGAGCAGGAGGGAGACGGAGGGCAGAAGAGAAGAAGAGGAAAGGAAGAAAAGAAAGTCAGGAGGGAGGGAAGATGATGGGAAGGAGGGATGATGAAGGGAGGGAGGAGGAAGGGAAGGAGGAAGGACGAAAGGAAGGAGGGAGAATGAAGGGAAGAAGGGAGAGGAAGGGAGGAGGGAGAATGAAGGGAAGGAGGGAGGAGGAAGGGAAGGAGGGAGGAGGAAGGGAAGGAGGGAAGGAGGAAAGGAAGGAGGGATAATGAAAGGAAGGAGGGAGAATGAAGGGAAGGAGGAGGAGGAAGGGAAGGAGGAGGAGGAAGGGAAGGAGGGAGGAGGAAGGGAAGGAGGGAGGAGGAAGGGAAGGAGGGAGGAGGAAGGGAAGGAGGGAGGAGGGAGGGAAGGAGGGAGGAGGAAGGGAAGGAGGGAGGAGGAAGGGAAGGAGGGAGGAGGGAGGGAAGGAGGGAGGAGGAAGGGAAGGAGGGAGGAGGGAGGGAAGGAGGGAGGAGGAAGGGAAGGAGAGGAAGAATGAAGGAAAGGAGGGAGGAGGAAGGGAAGAGGGAGGAGGAAGGGAAGGAGGGAGGAGGAGGGAAGGAGGAAGGATGAAGGAAGGAGGGAGAATGAAGGGAAGGAGGAGGAAGGGAAGGAGGGAGAGGAAGGGAAGGAGGGAGGAGGAAGGGAAGGAAGGAGGTGGAGGAGGTAAGGGGAAGAGAGGAGGAGGAAGGAGGGGAGGAGGAAGGGAAGGAAGGAGGAAGAAGGGAAGGAAGGAGGAGGAACTGAAGGAGGGAGAATGAAGGGAAGGAGGGAGGAGGAAGGGAAGGAAGAAGAATGAAGGGAAGGAAGGAGGAGGAAGGGAAGGAAGGAGGAGGAAGGGAAGGAGGGAGGAGGAAGGGAAGGAAGGAGAATGAAGGGAAGGAAGGAGGAGGAAGGGAAGGAGGGAGAATGAAGGGAAGGAGGGAGGAGGAAGGGAAGGAGGGAGAATGAAGGGAAGGAGGGAGGATGAAGGGGAAGGAGGGAGGAGGAAGGGAGGAGGGAGGAGGAAGGGAAGGAGGAAGGAGGAGGGAAGGAGGGAAGAGGAAGGGAAGGAGGAGGAGGAAGGAGGAGGAGGGAGGGAGGGAAGGAGGGAGGAGGAAGGGAAGGAGGGAGGAGGAAGGGAAGGAGGGAGGAGGAAGGGAAGGAAGGAGGAGGAAAGGGGAGGAGGAGGGAGGGAGGGAAGGAGGGAGGAGGAAGGGAAGGAGGGAGAATGAAGGGAAGGAGGGAGGAGGAAGGGAAGGAGGGAGGAGGGAGGAGGAGGAGGAAGGGGAAGGAGGAGGGGAAGGGAAGGAGGGAGAGGATGAAAGGAAGGAGGGAGAAGAAGGGAAGGAGGGAGGAAGGGGAGGAGGGTAGGAGGAAGGGAAGGAGGAGGAGGAGGAAGGGAAGGAGAGGAGGAGGAAGGGAAGGAGGGAGGAGGAAGGGAAGGAGGGAGAATGAAGGGAAGGAGGGAGGAGGAAGGGAAGGAGGGAGGAGGAAGGGAAGGAGGGAGGAGGAAGGGAAGGAGGGAGGAGGAAGGGAAGGAGGGAGGAGGAAGGGAAG
>NC_061834.1:31380229-31387729 GCF_019202785.1 Penaeus chinensis | reverse complement strand
TACACGCGAATACTTACATACAAGTACACGTCTTCTCATGTTAAATCACAACGAAAAATCTTCAGATGTCACAGTCGAAGGCCACTCCGAGGCAGGTCTGCACCAGAAGCCAAACGCAGACGTTATCCGGCCCCATCCCCTTTGCTTTGATAATGAAAACATCAAAGGGAAATTATGGGTATTTCTGCCAGGGGAAGCGAAAGCCTGAAGGGACTCGGAGCAGTAAACAAAGAAGCCGGGCCGAGGAGTTTCATTTTTCGAAGGCTTCCGGGAGAGGGAGGAGCATTAGGAGGAGGGTTCCTCATCCCTCCCCTCCCTTCCCCTCCCTTCCCCTCCCTTTCCCCACCCCTCCCCGTACCTGCTTACCCTTCCCACTCCCCACCACCTCCGCCCCCCTCCCCTCCCCTCCCCTCTACCCGTCCTATGCAGATCTAGGGAATGAGTTTACTGATTCGGAAATCACTGAATATAAAGTGACGAAATTACTCCTTCTTGAATAGAACTTGAAGGGAAAAAAAGAGGTAGAAGAGAAAAGGACGCGAGAGAGAGAGAGAGAGAGATACCTGTGCGATGCTCTTTAAAAAAAGAAAATAGAGAAAGAGAGAGAAAAAGAAAATAACTTTTCAATGATCCCTTTTACTCAAGTACGACTAGAAATGCTCTCGAAAGGTAAATGAGCTACTCGATTCTCCTCGTCAATAGTCAAAAAAGAAAAGAAAAAACAAAAAAGCAAAACAAAAAACAAAAATCGAAAAGTGAATGACAAAGAAAGGAAGAGAAACGGGGAAAGTCAATGAGAAATAATAAATATTCCGAAACAAAGATTGAAAAGATTTTAAAACGTGCTGGGTCTGCCTCGTGGTGATTTTTGAAAGGGAGATAAAAAGGAAAGGAGGAGAAGAAATTGGAGAGGAAGGGGAGGAGGAAGAGGAAGAAAAGGAGGAAGAGGAGGAGGATGATAAAGATGAGGTTGAGGATAAGGAAGAGGAGAGCGAGGAAGAGGAGTAGGAGGAGGGGGAGGGGGAGGAGGAGGAGGAGGAGGAGGAGGAGGAGGAGGAGGAGGAGGAGGAGGAGGAGGAGGAGGAGGAGGAGGAGGAGGAGGAGAAGAAGGAGAAGGAGAAGGAGAAGGAGAGGAGGAGGAGGAGGAGGAGGAGGAGGAGAAGGAGAAGGAGAAGGAGAAGGAGAAGGAGAAGGAGAAGGAGGAGAAGGAGAAGGAGAAGGAGAAGGAGAAGGAGAAGGAGAAGGAGGAGAAGAAGAAGAAGAAGAAGAAGAAGAAGAGGATAAAGGTGAGGATAGGGATGAAGATGAGAAAGAGGAAGAGGAGGAGGAAAGGGGAGGGGGAGGAGGAGGAGGAGGAAAAGAAAGAAGGAAGAAGAAGAAGCAAAGTCGGAGGAAGATCATAAAAATAAGAATAAGAATAAGTATAAGAAAAGAATGAGGCGAACGGTGAGGACAAGAATAAGTAAAGATAGCAACAAAACTAAAAGATTGAGATGAAGAAATATAAATAGAAAAAGATAAAGGAAAATGAAAATGAAAATGAACAAGAATAAGAAAGGAACTCAATATGGCGAAATAATCTCTTATTTTATGCAGAGGATAAGTCTCCCCCCCCCCTTCCCCAGCCTCTCCCGCCCGAACCCACATGAGGTATGTTTACCTTTTTTCTTGTGTTATTATTATTATTATTATTGATATTATTATTGCTCTCTCTCTCTCTCTCTCTCTCTCTCTCTCTTCTCTCTCTCTCTCTCTCTCTCTCTCTCTCTCTCTCAGTCTCTCTCTCTCTCTCTCTCTCTCTCTCTCTCTCTCTCTCTCTCTCTCTCTCTCTCTCTCTCTCTCTCTCTGTCTCTCTCTCTCTCTCTCTCTCTCTCTCTCTCTCTCCCCTCTCTCTCTCTCTCTCTCTCCCCTCTCTCTCTCTCATTCTCTCTCTCTCTCTCTCTCTCTCTCTCTCTCTCTCTCTCTCTCTCTCTCTCTCTCTCTCTCTCTCTCTCTCTCTCTCTCTCTCTCTCTCTCCCTCCCTCCCTCTCACTATTTTGTAAGGATTCTAATTCTACAAGTGATACTGAATCGCATTTTCTGAGGATTTCATTAAATTCCTCGAATTTCATATATAAAGGGAAAATCAAGAAAATATGTATAAAAGAAAAAAAAAAAAAATATATATATAAGAAAGAGAGAAAAGAAAATCAGTGGGTGTATTTTTTTTATATCACTTGCTGAAAAGGAATAATTATGATGAAGATAATGATATTTACGATGACAATGATGATGATGATATCAATAATAAAGATAATAACATAATATCAGTAATAATTATGATGACAAAGGTAATAATGATAATCACAATGATGACGTTGATGATGATGATACAGTTGATAATTACAATAATGATAATATAGATAATGATGATAATAATATTTATGATAATAATAATAGTAGTAATTATAATAACAAAAATAATGATGAGGATAATAATAATTATGATAATAACAATAATGATACTACTAAAAATATTGATAATAATAATAATAATAATAATAATAATAATAATAATAATAATGATGATAAAGATGATAATAATGATAATGATAATGATGATGATGATAGTGATAATGATACTACTAATAATAATATTGATGATACTACTACTACTACAACAACTACTACTACTACTACTAATAACACAAATAATAATATTGATTATGATGATAAAAAATAATAACAATACTACTACTTCAAATAATGATAAAAACAATGATAATAATAATAATGATAATAGTAATAACAATAATAACGATAATAACGATGGTGCTAATAACAGTAACAAGAACAACAAGAACAGCAACAATAATTATAATAATGGTAATAAAATGGTATCAACAATTGTAATACTAAAAATAGTAATAGTTGTAATAGCAGTAGTAGCAATAATTATAATGACAACAATGATATTAATGATACTCGTCGAAACAGTAATGATAAATTATAAAACACGAAAACACAAACAAACACACATATAACACAGACACATTACGCTAAAAATACGAATAAAACGACCGATTCATCTCCCCCCCCCCCCCTCTCTCTCTCTCTCTCTCTCTCTCTCTCTCTCTCTCTCTCTCTCTCTCTCTCTCTCTCTCTCTCTCTCTCACTCTCTCTCTCTCTCTCTCTCTCTCTATCTATCTATCTTTCACACACACACACACCCATAACTCAAAAAGTAAACAAAGACTCGACCTTACCTCCTTGTACTAGCTTGTTGGACAGGTGCACTAAGCAGACGTAGAGGGAGAAGATGAGGACGAGAAGCAGGAGGGTGAGAGAACCACCGAAAGTTAACAGGTAGATGTTGAACCCTTCTGGCAGGTCAGAGGTCAGGCAGGGTGACATAGACGAACACGAGTCGGTTGCTGTAGAAGGAAAAGCAGGTTGAAAAAAAAATGTGGGTGAGATTTTGTATTTTTGTGTATCTTTTTCTAATTTTGTTTAGGTGTGTAGTGTGTGTTTGTACGAGTAGGTATGGTGTGTTTAGAGGTGTATGAGTTAGTGTGCAATTAGAAACACACGGCATACAGGCATGCTCATAGACACACACACACACACACACACACACACACACACACACACACACACACACACACACACACACACACACACACACACACACACAACGGAATGTATGTTCGCTTATGTCTCAACATTTGAGTTCATTTATGCTGCCTTATTTTATGAATGTTGATAACGCAACAATATTCATATGACTTATAAAAAAAAAAAAAAAAAACGCCATGTGAACATGAAATTAGCGAACTCTTTCTTGTAGTGTTGCCAACCAGGTGTACCAAACTACCTATAGGCCTAACTACTGTGTCATTTTCCTCTTAGCAGTGTTGTCAGATACCCGGAAATGCCAGGATTTATGTAGGCTTATTGCTCGTTGATAAACTTTCAAGATTTCTATCTGAATGTTGCGTTATCTCGAGATTTTTAAAAATCATAAGGGTCCTCAAATTCAGGAACTTCTTGGAGAGAGAGAGAGAGAAAGAGAAAGAGAAAGAGTGAGAGAGTGAGATAGTGAGAGAGTGAGAGAGAGAGAGAGAGAGAGAGATAGAGAGAAAGAGAGAGAGAGAGAGAGAGGGGGGGTGGAGGGAGGGAGGGAGGGAAAGAGAGTGATCGTGAGAGTGAAAGTGAGAGAGGGAGAGGGAGAGGGAGAGAGCATAAGAGTGAGAGCATAGGAGAGATAGAAATGTAGAGATAAATAAATAAATAAAGAGACAAATAGCTAAAGAGATATAAGGATAAATAGAAAAAGAGAAAGAGAAAAAAGGGGACAGAAGCCGAAAGAGAGAGATAGAGAGAGAACGCATGATTGACGTGATCTGACAAGTTGTTCAGGACGCGCCTGATATTCACGGGACCACTACACTATATATATATATATATATATATATATATATATATATATACGTATTTATCTATCTACTTTATATGTATGTATATATGTACCTATGCATGTATGTATGTATATGTGTATCTATATATATGCAATACAAAATCTAAATAAACATAACTCTCTAACCACAGCTTTCTGGAAGTCAGACTTTACATCATCTCGACGGCGAAGTGCAGACTGAAATAGATATTGAAGGACGCAAGGACAAACAACCCGAGAGATGAACAGGAAGAAGGGGAGAGGAAGACCAGAAAAAGAGGTAAGGACAAACCGTATTTCTGTTTTGTTTTAGACAGAGCTTTTAATTAATTGATTAATTTCTGACCTTTATCTTTTAATGTGTATCGTTTTGAAATCGTATATTCCATTTTTCTGAAGAAAATAGCAAATGTCTTCGGTGTCGTATCTGTTGTCATATCTGAGGAAATGTCATATATTTGGTGTCATATCTGTCATATCGGTGTCATATCTGAGGGAGGAATCGAACTCCCTAATTTCACTCGATCATTTCATCTCGACGGGATTTCTGCAATTAAGCGGAATATCGGACGTTCCTTATATGAATTCCGGGTCTAGTTTGATGTCTAATTCGGTCATTCCAGGCACATTAATTAGATGGCGGTAAATGATTCTTATTATTTCACCAGGTGTTCTTGTTTATATCCTTACCCCCACTTTATCTCGGGAGTTCTCCAATCTTACACCCAACCTTCAGTGGTTCTGTTTTTTTTTTTTGTTTTTTTTTGTCGATGAGGTCACCTTTTGGCCATGTTTGAGCTTTGGGATTTTGCTTTCATATTTGGCCATAGTAGCTTTTCCCTCAACATTTCATTTTACTCGGTAGGTAATGACTATCCTGAAGTTTTTGTTCTTGGAGGCTTCAAATTCTTCCTTTCACACATGCTATGGGAAGCCCTTGCTGATGTCACACACACAAAAGATCTTGTCCAAATAAAAAGGTAATTTCAATGAAGTATCCACGAGGTTCTATTTTGGCGACACTTTACTATGGTTTTAAACACTCGCGCCTTTCCTCGGCGATCCCCCCGAAAGCATCCTTTTTACCAAGGGAACAAACCTCCTGCTCTGGGATATTCATAATGGATGTACCGAATGTGTCTCCGTGTCCTATCGGTCTCTCCTGCAGCTTCTCTGTTATACATACCCTTACATCATCCACGTCCCACAATTTCTTTATAAGCCTGTCATACTGAAGATTTCATTGCCCTGTTTGCTGAGGTCCTGCTTATTGTACTCAATTTCCCTCCCAGTGAAAGAAAACAAGAAAAGGAAGGAAAGAAAAAAAAAAAAGGACAGAAGGAAAGAGTTGAAATAGAAAAAAAGAAAAGAAAGAAGAGAGAGAGAGACGGAGACAGAGAGAGATAGATATTCTCATCCCCGTTATCGTCTTCCGGTTCGTTTATCTAAGTCTGGAATCTACTTTTTTTTTCTATAGAGAACACCTCGGATATATCATCGTTCTGCCATTATTCGGTATGTTTGAAGCCACACCACTGGTCAGTGTTCAGGAGAGAGCCATTTCCCAAGCCGCTCTTCACAAGCCGATTCTCTCTGTCATGTCATTTAATCGACTTCCTGCTTTCCGGCTTTCTCTCGATTTGCCTGTCCTTTTTTTAAGATAAACCTGGATTGTACTTATGAAAAAATAAACCATAAACATATATGTATATATGTACGTATATATAAAGGCATAGATATATAAAGATATAGATATATAGATACACACATATACGTACACATACGACTAGAGATGTAGGTCAGTGGGTAGGTTGTGACAGATAAATAGATAGATAAAGAAATTATACAAATAAATAAATATATACAAAATTAGACATACAGATAGGCAGAGAGTAAAAGAAAGGGGGATATATAGATAGACAGGTAGAAGGGGGATAATAATATGAACAGACATATTGGTTGCAATAGAAATATTTGAAAAGATAATCGCAGAGACAAATGTATGAACATAGCCACAGCTATCAATTGACACACATATTGAAATTTAAAAGACCTACCAGTGGTCAGATTAACAGACCCCCCACCCACCCACCCACCCACACACAGTCAACCTCCATATCTCTCTCCAAAACTAATCAAAATATTATCACACAGCTGTTGTCAATACTTACGTGAATACGGTGATAGCTTACATGTAGACCAGATTGTGTCTATGTCTGCACTACAGCTGACGTTCACAGAATCCCCTGGTTTGGATTGCTGGAAAGATGGGGTAAAAACATTACATAATTATGCGGTGGAAGAGGAGGGAGAGAAAGAAAAGTAAGAAGAGGAAGAAGGAGAGAAGGATGAGGAGGAAGGGGAGGAATAAGATGAAATGAAAGGAGAAAGAGGAAGAAGAGAAGAAGGTGGAAAAGGAGGAAGACGAAGAGCTGGTAGTGGAAGAGGATGAAGAAAAAGAAGAAAAATATGAGGAGAAAAAGGAAGAGGAGGAAGGGGGAAATTGGAAGAGGGTGAAGAGGAGCAGAAAAGGGAGGCCTAAAGGAAAAGGAATAGCATAAAAGACAAAAGGAGTGAAAAGGAGACAGATGATCGGCCTAGGATAAAAATGAGGATGAGGGAGAGATTCAGAAAGAAGATGATTAAGAGAAAGTAAAAGATGAGAAAAAAAGATATATAAAAAAACTAGTAGTAATATAAGTAGCAGTAGTAGTAGATGTATTAATAGTACGAGAAAGAATGGAAAAAAAAGGAGAAGGGAGAAGAAGATAAAGAGAAGGAGGGTAAGATGAAGAATTAATAGCAGAATAAGGCCAGAAGATGGAAAAAAAGAAGAGGGTATAGAAGAAGTATTGATAGTGAAGAAAGTGAAAATGAGCAGAGGAGGGGAAAAGGAGAAGAAAAAAAGAAAATTGATTACACCATTTCCTATTGTCCTTGTCACAAGAAAAGACAAACTGAAGTCAACAAGATTTCGATGCGTTCAAGAAAAAAAAAAAAAAAAAAAAAACATGTTATGAACAAAATTTTCCTGCGTTAAAAAAAAAAAAAAAATGATGATAATG
>NC_061834.1:31355229-31357729 GCF_019202785.1 Penaeus chinensis | reverse complement strand
AATGATAAAGATAAAGATACGGCAAAAGAAAATTCCTAAATGTGGATAAACGCAATTAAAGGACATAGCATCTACAGATATAAAAACATCTTTATAAACACCACCCAACATCCGCTTATAGAAGGAAAGCATTAAAAGAAAGGGAAACCTCGGAGACACAAAATCCACATGGCCTCAAAGGTAACTGGTTTAGCTTCCTATCACGTCTCATGGCGATGCTTTTATCTCTTTGTTAACTTCTTAGGGTCGAATGCTTTATTAATACACATCCTGTTCCAAAGCCTGCATTCGCTTGTAGAATAAAAACCTCTAGTATAACCAAAGTGAATAGACAATTTATATTTCTGTATATATATATATATGTATATATATATATATATATATATACATATCCATATATATATATATATATATATATATATATATATATATATATGTGTGTGTGTGTGTGTGTGTGTGTGTGTGTGTGTGTGTGTGTGTGTGTGTGAGTGTGTGTGAGAGAGAGTTAAAGTCAAAGTCAAAGTCAAAACATTTTATTCCATTAAATTACAATGGTTATTCTTTACATAAATATATATATATATATATATATATATATATATATATATATATATATATATATATATTTACATTTGAATATTTAAGAAGTGTTCTTTTCATTTAATTTTAAAATTACAGAAGTTGTTAATGCCTCTTAAATTATCTGGTAGCATGTTCCATAACTTGGGTCCACGTATTTCCATTTGTCGTGCCCCTGTATTGGTATTCGATCTCTTGACAAAAAGGGAATTTACTTGGCGTGTCTGGACACCTGATGTGTTCCCTACGGTTTGCAAGGCCATTAACCAATTCGGATAATTCCCATGAATAAGTTTGTAAATAAATAAACATGTGTCATAGCTGCATTTAGAGTGAACTTTTAACCATTTTAATTTTTTGATATGTGGGGTGATGTGATCAAGTTTACTGATATTACCTAGTGCTACTCTGGCAGCAAAATTTTGCACTTTTTGCATCTGGGTTTTGTTAGTCGAACCCCAGATGTTTGATCAATAGTTAATTATGCTTAGAGCTAGAGTTTGTACAACCAAGATTCTAGTTTCAGTAGTGATCTGATTTCGTATGTGATTAAGATATAACAGGGTACCCACTACTTTCCTGTGTATTTTGTCAACGTGTGGTTCAAATGTCATGAATCTGTCTATTTGTACTCCTAGATTATTCACTGAAGTGCTCGGTTTGATAGAGCAGCCTTCAAATTCTATGATTGTGTCACTGGGAATTTTAGCAATGTTCTGCCGACTACCTATGAATATACATTGAGTTTTATGTGGATTTAGTTTAAGTCCATTAGTGTCAAAATATAGTTTTGTTTGTGTTAGAGTATCTTGCGCGTTTCTTATTAATGTATATAAGTTGTTTAGTGAATCACTATGAAGAAACTGTGAATCATCGGCGTACTGCACTAGAAGGCAGTTATTTGCTATTGTTGATAAATCATTTATGAAAATTGTAAATAGGATCGGACCTAAAATAGATCCTTGCGGAACACCAAAAGGTACTTCTTGTTTTGATGACATACTATTATTGATTCTTTCCGATTGGGTCCTTGTATATAAATAACTTGTAAACCAAAAGGTATCAATTTTATGATTTACTAATTTGTTAAGGAGAATTTCATGGTTAACACTATCAAAAGCCTTAGAAAGGTCGCATAATGTGAGTAAATTTAACTGATTTTTGTCAATGTTATTATAAATCTCATCAGTGATTTGCAGTAAAGCTGTTTCAGTTGATAACCTATTTCTAAAACCATGTTGTGTTTTAGATAATAAGTTCTTGGCCTCCAGGAAATTCGTCAGTTGATTTGCTACATTTTTTTTCAAGAATTTTGGATAATATAGGGAGTATAGTAATAGGGCGATAATTATTGACATCGTTTATATCCCCCGACTTGAAAATTGGTGTTACTATGCCATGTTTCCAAAGCGATGGAAAGACACCAGTGACCAGAGAGGTGTTAATAATAACCGTCAAATAATGTAGAGTTGCGGGTAGACTATCTCTGATAAAGCGCAAAGCAATACCGTCTGCTCCTACAGCATTTGTTTCGCTAAGGTGTTTTATTACTAAGATGATTGTTTCTACGTCCCCTGGTTGTGGTCTGAAAAAATTAGTTGTAATCCTTTTCCGATCTGTATTTGGTTGTAATGTAGAAGCAATTGTTTTCTCGTAAGTTAGTTTACCAATTTTTGAAAAAAAAGTCATTAAAATGGTCTGTTCTTTGTATGGGACTTGTGCAATCACTAGTGAGGTGATTGTTGTGAGGCACTAGTGTTCTAACAATTTTCCATGTTTTATCAGAGTTGTTCTTATATTCTGTGAATTTATTTCTGAAGTAATTTCTTTTTGCACATTGAATTAGCACTTTTACATTTTTCTTTTTTTGCTTTGTAATCTATCTGAAAGGCAGCCTCATTTCTATTACTTTTAAGAGTTT
>NC_061834.1:31330229-31332729 GCF_019202785.1 Penaeus chinensis | reverse complement strand
TCAAAAATTGCATTTATTTTGGATGAGTAATTTCGTGTTTTTTATCAGTCCGACTTGTCAGAATCCTGTATTTATATCAGGCGTTAAAAGAACCTTTTATTTTCATGAAATCGTAGGGATATTGACTGAGAGTCAGATAGATAGACAGAGTAATGGATATGTTGGTAGACTGACAGAGGGAGTCAGAGAGATAGATAGAGGTGTAGAATGATAGATTAGTAGATTGGCAAAGAAAGTCAGATAGATAGATAGGTTGCATGATCAGTAGGTAGACTGATAGAGGGTGTCAGATGGAAAGATAGACGTGTAGATAGATATTTAGGTAAACTGATAGATCGAATATGATAGATAGATATATAGACAAAGATAGACAATAGAACTTACTATAAGTACCACCTCTCACCCCCACCAAAAAAAAAAAAAATACATGGTTAAACAAATAGACACACCGATAGATATACTGATATGATACGCAAAGAAAGAATAGAAACGTTGATGTGTAATAAAAAAGCAAAGTTTGATTGATGAAACTCCCCCCCCCCTCCCCCCGAAGAATTTTATTTCCTTAGTTATAAGAATTAACCTGCGGGATCTTGCATAATGATTTTTAAGAGTTTTTTTTTTCTTTTCTTTTTGGGGGGGAGAGGTAAGGGTTATCCGCTAAAAATGTCCGATCATTATCGTCAGATAGAAGCATTTTCATTAAAAAAAAATAGTAAAGTCTCTCTATTCCCCTTCCCTCTCTCTCTCTCTCTTTTTATCGATAATTTTATGAAATGTATCAAATCGTGTTTGCTTTGGTTGTGCTGGAAATTAACCCGATTAGGAAAAGGTTCGCAAAATTAAGAATAACAAGAAAGAACGGATATTATTTCTGTTAATATTTTAATACCTTACTGTGCATGTGCAAGGGGTTTTGTATGCGGCAGACACACACGCACGTTCACATAAAACAGACGTACACACGGAATTACAGGCAGACATGCACAGTCACATACATATACAGACAAACATACATGTAATCACATTCACTAACAGACAGACAGACAAACACACACACACACACACACACACACACACACATAACCACACACACACACACACACACACACACACACACACACACACACACACATACACACACACACACACACACACACACACACACACACGGCAAATGCAAATTCACACACTCATATCCGCATATATATGTATGCAGTATATTTATACAGCATATCCTTACAGGTCTTACACGCCCTTAATAATAAACAATTAGGTTTAGAACAAAAAGTAGATCTTAATTCATCTTTCCTGTAGTGTAAATATGCAAATCTGTATGTAAATATTCCTAAATTGCTATTCATATTTCCCATAATGTCTCCATTTTCTATTCTCGGGAAACTTATCGTCTCCACTTAACCATCATTTATACATTAAGGTTTCCAATACTTTATACAACAACTGCCCAAGAGCTGAAAAGTAATAAAAATCTTTTATCATTTCTCTTCGTACAAAAAAAAAAAAAGATATTTTCCACAACTTTGGAAACTCATGGCTGGATTTATATACCCGATCAGAGAAAGCAATTAATTGTTTTTTAATGACTATGGTTTCTTAAAGGGTAGACGAAGAAGAAAAAGGAGAGAGAAAGAGAAAATAAGAGGAAGAAGAGAAAGAGAGATATTTTTTTAATGGTCATCTATTTCTAGATTGTGAACTGGATATAAAACTATTGATTGCTCTTTTACTGTAGTTTACGCTCACAAAAACACTAAGTAATGTTTGGTCAGCACACTTATCTCTTTGCTTATTAGGTATGGGGAGCGGGTGATTAGATTTAGTAAGTTAAATTTAGTAGGTCATTTGGGAAGAGACGGATGCACGCGTCCGTATCGTAAATAAAATGGGAAAAGGGATTTAGCTTTTACGTGTTCGAATGTGAATGAAAAGTAACCTAGCCATTGGGTGGGCCAGCCAGTCCAAGTCAGTGCCGGTTCCAAGTTCGGGTGAATTGAAAGGGTTGGCGTCAGGAAGGGCATCCGGCCATATAAAAAGATCTGCCAGAAATTGATTATAGTAACACCATATAAGAATGGGACAAAGAACGTGAATAAAAAGTCATAGACACATTGGTTGTCATTGTAGGTCTACTGTTAAGTCTGTCTCTATGATGCACAGTACTTTATTTTTCATCAACACTGATGCTAGTTTCGAATATACATATTAATATGTTAATGAACTTCCTCTCCCGCACACCTTGAATAATCTGTCAGCTATTCCATTTAAGAAATCACTAAGTAACAGCTACACACAGAGATGACTATGCATCAACCTTCAAGAAAAATAGGTGTCATTTCCTGGAGGGATTAAAAAAAATAACTTTTCATCAGAGGGCCTTATCAGTCCTAAAGATTATTTCAAACCATTGTGTCTTATCCTCCTGATTGTTATAAGATTCATTATGGGAACTTTTGCAAGGTAATTTTTGGACTTAAGGGAT
>NC_061834.1:31310229-31315229 GCF_019202785.1 Penaeus chinensis | reverse complement strand
GTGGCGACAGCTCGAGCGAAGAAGAAAACTCCGAAAATCCGAAAAGAAAGAAAAGAAGAAGAAGAAGAAGAAGAAGAAGAAAAACTCGCACTCCAAACAAGCCCGAAGAAGAGGACAGAGGGGAGAGGATGAGAGGGGGGGGGGGGGACGTGACGACGGCTCGAGCGAAAAAGAAAACACTCTCTTCTTTTTCTTCTTCCTTTTTCTTTTTCTTCTTCTTTTTAATGCGGCGAGAGCGAGAGGCTGGCCGAGGGAGCCATCCTTCGGGCGCGAGAGCTGCCTCAGCCTCCGCTCGCCGCGACCCGCTTCCCCGGCGTGCGGGACCGATCCCGTGGAAAGCCCGGCCGCCGTTCGGGGTCACAAAGGACCCTTGCTTCTTCACAAACTAGAGCGTGGATGTATATGGCTTTCCATTCGTAAGATAAAGAGAGAGAGATAAAGGGAGAGAGGGATAAAGAGATAAAGAGAGAGAGAGAGAGAGAGAGGGAGAGATGAGAGAGAGAGGAGAGAGAGAGAAGAGAGAAGGAGAGGAAGAGAGCGAGAGAGAGGATGAGAAGGAAGAGAAGAGAAGAGAGAGAGAGAGGAGAGAGAGAGGAGAGAGAGAGAGAGAGAGGGGGGGGGGGATTTATGGAAGGCGATACAGATTGGATATGAGAGATTCGTCTCGAAAGGAAAAAAAAGTGATTAATTCGGTTTTATTTTGGGTCATTTGTAAAAGATACCGTATTTTACCCCCCCCCCAAAAAAAAAAAAAAAAAAAAAAATAATAATAATAATAAAATAAAAAAATAAAGTAAAGTGTTCAGGACAAGCTACTTTACTTTTCAAAAAGAAAAAAAAAATATATGTATTTTTCGCTTGTCATCTCATCTGCTGGACTAACTTGCCCTCCACTTCAAACTCAATATTGAAGATGATTCGTGACGCTGTGTGTACCCTTATAACCCATTTATATCTCCCGCCTATCATAAAACAAAATTGACTTTCTTCCATCTCGGTAATAGAATACCTAATGGACTCCCTCGGTGAGTGTGTTTAAGATGAGTAAACATTCGAGTAAGAGTCACGTCCATTGAGCTTTTACCAGGAATAAAGTGTATATTGGCTTCGCACCTTCGTTCGAATTGGAGTCTGAATGTTATCGACGTTCGGCCAAATGGTTATTTTCGGTTCGAATGCGTCGCTGATGGCTTCTATTGGCAAAGCGGGTCTATCAGTCAGTCTGTCTGTCTGTAGGTAGCCTATACTCATATAAACAAATACACATACGTACACACAGTCACACCGGTATATATATCTATTTGTCTACACACACACGTGTGTGTGTATGTGTGTATGTGTGCGTTTGTCTTACGAATTGAATATAATAATTTTTCAGTTTGTCACCGTCTGCGTCTCTGCTTCTCTATCTCCGGTTTCTCTTTCATTTCATTCTTAATTTCTTTCTCTCTTTTCTGTTATCCCACTCCCCCTCATCTCTCTCTGCATCTATCTCTGTCTCCATCTCTGTCTCTCTCTCTTTCATTCCCTCCCCCCTCCTCTCTCTCTCTCTCTCTCTCTCTCTCTCTCTCTCTCTCTCTCTCTCTCTCTCTCTCTCTCTCCTTTCTTTCTCTCCTTCCCTCCCCCCGTTCTCTCTCTCTCTCTCTCTCTCTCTCTCCCTCTCTCTCTCCTCTCTCTCTCTCTCTCTCTCTCTCTCTCTCTCTCTCTCTCTCTCTCTCTCTCTCTCTCCCCTCCCCCCCCCAACAAACGTAAACAAAGAACTCTGAAACTCTTCCTACACTCACGATCATTCGTCAGCTGCCCCACTGCCCAAACCCTCCAGCTCATTCCCTCCCGCTCGTCAGGTAGTTGCCAAAATGGATGCAGAAACAATTAAACTTTTATTGGACACGCTAGAAAAATCTTTCCGAGGTTCCCTTTAAGTTTTCCTTGACCAGATTTTTACTAAAATAAATGACCTTACTACGGGATAGTGGCCGCCGTGAAATCGCCAGCCTCTTAACTACTACCGAGGATCTGCATGTCCGCAACAACGACCTTGACGGAGGCAGCAGGAGGAACAATCTGCGCTTTTACGGATTAAAGGAGACGCCCTGGGAGACCGAAGAGTAATCCTGAAGGAACGGGTGAGCTTGGAGGACATGCCCCTAGATCATGCCCACCGCGTAGGACCAAATAATCTTCCGCCAACGATTCCCCAAAACAGAACGATAAAAGGAAATCACGTGACTGAAGATAATTGGTTAATACAACGAAACTTGTTCAATATACTAAGTGTATAAAAGCACAGATATATTAATTACTACAAAGCAAGTGATGAGTGAAGTGTTTCCTTTTAACGGGCTAAATAACGATGAAATTAACTATATATCTTATTATGAGACTAGAGAAGAACATTCATCATGTTCATATCATTTTGGAATTGAAATATTAAATTCTCTAACATTTCGACAGTACAATTTAGACAATGAAAGTAAATATGATGAGAATGCTCCCAATAGATTTAATATAGCAAACTTGCAGGTCCTGAATATATAACTCTATCCTCTCCGATGAAAACACATTTTTAATGGATTTTCAGAAGGCCAATCTTGAAATTACATTTTTAAATATAAACAGTGTACCCCTAAAATTAGAGTGTTATTTGGAGGAGAAAATTTGATTATATTGGCTTTTGCGAAACAAAGCTAACTAACGTCATTGAAAATTTGTTCACTATACCAAATCATTATCTAATCACAAACAATTCCTCGAAGTCCAATGGAGGTTGAAGCCTTTATGTACACATCAAAAGTAAAACTGTGCATAATCTAACAGTCAATACTGTACTGAAACCTTATTCGCTGAGACAGTTTCTAATATTGACCATAATTTATACCAACCGTAGTAGGGGTCGTCTACAGACGACCTAATTCTAATTTTCATGACTTTAAGTCGACCTTAACAAACCTGTTTAGCATTCTTGTAAACAATAATTCACGTAACTATACAATGGGGGACTTTAATTTAGATTTACTGCAAGTGTAGTGAATCTCCAACCAAAGGATGGAGGAACCTGGGAAGAATTCACAAGTTTCCCGTCTCTAACAAACGCGAGGCCGTCTATGCCAGTAGATGACGGTTTCCCGGAAGCTGGGGAGGGGACAAGATGCTGTGGCAAATTGGTTTGACCATTTTTATGTAGTATCAATTATGATTATTATATTATGAAGTTTTATTCTCGTTTTCTTTTACATTTCCGCATAGGAGAACACATTTAACCTTACGAGGATTATATCATAGTTAGTTTTTACTTTTTATAATATGATTTTAACAATTCTCATTCGTTTTTCTAAGTTTCTTTTTCAAACTAGGCTTTCCTATAAAGGGAATGATGATAAAGAGGGGAAGACACCGTCCGCTCTTGAAAGGCATGCAACCTTCACCTTGTCTTACCTGAGATTCCCCTCATTTTGAGAACATGCTTGCTGGGGAGGGTTATATATAGGTCCCGAACGGCCAGGTCAAGGGGGGGGGGGGGGGGAGAGCATCTTTTAGCCGTGAGACTCTGGTCTATGGGCGCAAGGGTACGAGCTAATGGGCGGTAGGATGGCATTTTTTTTTTTTGTTTTAACTCTTCTTAATCTTCTAATGAGGTGATGTGCTCTCTTGCGGATATTATTATTATTATTATTATTTTAATTTTTTTTTTTTTGTCTCTCTTGCATATTTTAAGGTAACTGTATTTTTACACTCCCGTTCACTTTTTACGTTTTGAGTTTCGTGTTTCGTGGTGACAATTTAATATTCAGAGATTGTTTTATTTTTGTTTTTGCCTTTTAGTATTCCTCTGTGGATTTTAGATGGTTCTTTTCTTAGTTTTGGTAAATTCTTTTGATTTTTTTTTCATCTTCACGTTGGTTTTATTGTTTTAATAAACTTTTATAACGATCTGATTTCTTGTGTTTAAAAGATCCCACTATGCATCCCCTCAGGTGTTAAGATTTTTCCATCTTGCCCTTAAGAACTTGTACTGCAAATAC
Organism: Penaeus chinensis; assembly: GCF_019202785.1. Lineage (NCBI taxonomy): Eukaryota > Metazoa > Arthropoda > Malacostraca > Decapoda > Penaeidae > Penaeus > Penaeus chinensis. The sequence goes on along the minus strand of NC_061834.1, from coordinate 31,311,207 downwards.
TTCGGGAAAAAATAAATACAGAGTGAAGATATAAAGCACAAGATGAAGAATTTCAGAGGGCGTTAAAGCAAAGGTAGTGCCCGAGGACGGAAGTTTAACGTAAACCGTGAGATTACTTTCGCAGACTTTTTATTTTTTAAATGGTCAAAAGTTCAACTCCATAAATCTGTACCTTCTATCGGCTTCAGGTCCACACGCACTCCATCTCGGACAACACCACGCTAACCTTCGTGTTGACCCTTGAACCTTGGTATCTTCTATTCACTTACACTTGCTTTTTTCTTACTTCGTTCACACCCTTCTGCATGCCTCTTTCTTTACGAACATATTAACTTACGTTCCTGGACGAATAAACCAGGTGGTGGCAGCTATTTTTTTTTTTTTTTTTTTTAACAAGATCGATGGTTAATCATAATTCTTATAGATCACAACACAAACAAGCACTCAAGACACGGTAATGGACACAATCAACACATTCAACATTATTATCACGCGTTACGCAAAATTCTGTAACATTATTAGACCATATATGGAGCAACAATATAGGCAATAACTTGTGCAATGGCATTGTTCATACTCAAATTTCTGATCACTTCCGTGTTTTTATTTTTGTTTTTGTTTTTCATGCGCAACCTTACCCGCATGTAAAAACAAAAAAAAAAAAAAAAAAAAAAAAAAAACAAGTACAGACATGCAGAAAAACACCTCTAGGTCTTAAACTCAAATTGAAAATACTAATTGCCGACCCATCTACGATTCCCGAATGTAAATGACGCCTTTGCAATATTTCAAACAATAAAAAAAAGAGACCTATGAAAAATATCTTCGCTTATTACAAAAAAAAAAAAAAAAAAAAAAAAAATCTCAGAAAGGAAGTAAAAAAATTCCAACGAAAATCACTAATCGTAAACAGAGTGTAAAATTGAATAAAAACTTTTCATCACAATCTAAAATCTTATACGGTATTCTATAAGGTTC
>NC_061834.1:31282729-31287729 GCF_019202785.1 Penaeus chinensis | reverse complement strand
TATATAAGATAAATACGAATATTCTATGTGCTTTCCTCTTCAGTATCAAACTCAAATTTCACTCTAACGTAAAAAAAAAAAAGAAGCTGTGCTATGCATTAACCAAGAATATTTAATTTTAGCATGAACAGACATTATCCATTGGAGGGTAGCGGCCATGGGAGCAGTACATCCTGCTTACTGTTGAATTCTTGATACAGAAGCTCCATTTGCATTCACTGGATCGATAGGTTTTATGCCGTATTCATGCAGATGGAATCTATTGCAACGGCAGATGTATACATGATGAGTGTCTGTGTGTATCTCTCTCTCCCTTTGGTTGTCTAGGTTCTTACAGAGATAATTTCGTGTATGACTTTATCTGCAAAATGATTAACAGGTGGTCAAAGTAATTCTTCCATTTTTTCTCCACACTTGGCTTTGTATCTGTTTGATTTATTTCACTTATCTTGTAAAATATCTTAATGAACAGCCAATCATCATCATCGTCATCATCATCATCATCCTTATTATCATTATTATTACTATTATTATTATCACTGTCATCATTATTACTATTATCATTATCAAAGTAAATGTTTTGTTCGCTTGACGTCGTGGCTCTTAAATTTACTTTCTTGTAAAAAGAGCGAAACAGAGATTTCTGTGTCTTCTTCAAATCTCATATAACATTTCATCTTTACTAATATCATATTTATCTTAACTTTCTTTATACATTCTTGAGAGAGTGAAAGCTTTTTGAGTATACTTCAACGAAAACTCAGATCAGGTACATTAAAATTAAATACATTTAAGGTTAGATAAGTTCAGATATATCTAAGTTCAGATGAACTTAAGGTTAGATGTATTTAAGGTCAGATATATTTAAGGTCAGATATACGAACGTTCAGATATATTTAAGCTCTGATAAATTCAAGGTAAGATGTATTTAAAGTCAGATATACGAACGTTCAGATATAGCTAAGCTCAGATAAATTTAAGGTTAGATGTTTTTAAAGTCAGATATACGGAAGTTCAGATATATTTAAACTCAGATAAAGTTTAGGTTAGATGTATTTAAGGTCAGATATACGGAAGTTCAGACATATTTAAACTCAGATAAAGTTTAGGTTAGATGTATTTAAGGTCAGATAAGTTTAAGATTAGATGCATTTAAGATCAGAAATATTTTAGTTCAGAAATATTTATGGATGGGCAGGAAGCATGTTCACACAAAAGGTCAGGCTAACAAGAGGGGTTAGGGGTTAGGGTGAATGTAGAAGTTGTTGCCTGAAATAAGGGTAAAGGTCATGAATTAACAAGGAGAGGAAGAGGAGGTGAAGGAGGAAGAATAAGCGTAGATGGGGAGAAGAAGAAGATGGAGGAGGTGCGTCTGTCTGTCTGTCTATCTATTTATCTCTCTCTCTCTCTGTTGCTGTCTCTGTCTGTCTGCGCCCCCCCCCCCCCCCTCTCTCTCTCTCTCTCTGTCTCTCTCTCTCTCTGTCTGTCCGTCTGTCTCTCCCTTTCACTCTCTCTCTCTCTCTCTCTCTCTCTCTCTCTCTCTCTCTCTCTCTCTCTCTCTCTCTCTCTCTCTCTCTCTCTCTGTCCGTCTGTCTCTCTCTCTCTCTCTCTCTCTCTCTCTCTCTCTCTCTCTCTCTCTCTCTCTCATCTCTTCACTCTCTCATTTCATGTATATATAAAGACGAAAGAGAGGAGGATGATAGATAGATATGCAGATACATAGACATACATACAGACAGAAAGAGACGTAGATAGATAGATAGACAAATAGACAGGCAGATAAACAGATATATATAGATAGATATAGACAGACAGATATACAGAAAAATAGACAGATATATAGATAGATAGACAGATACTGACTTATTTTCTATTGTATCTAAGATAAATTTCGAATAGTCTAGTGCTTTTCCTTTCAGTATCAAACTCAAATTTCACATCTAACGTAAAAAAAAAAAAAAGAAGCTGTGCTATGCATTAACCAAGAATATTTAATTTTAGCATGAACAGACATTATCCATTGGAGGGTAGCGGCCATGGAGCAGTACATCCTGCTTACTGTTGAATTCTTGATACAGAAGCTCCATTTGCATTCACTGGATCGTTAGGTTTTATGCCGTATTCATGCAGTAGGAATTATTGCACGGGAAGTGTTATATACATGATGAGTGTCTGTGTGTATCTCTCTCTCCCTTTGGTTGTCTAGGTTCTTACAGAGATAATTTCGTGTATGACTTTATCTGCAAAATGATTAACAGGTGGTCAAAGTAATTCTTCCATTTTTTCTCAAACTTGGACTTTGTATCTGTTTGATTTATTTCACTTATCTTGTAAAATATCTTAATGAACAGCCAATCATCATCATCGTCATCATCATCATCATCCTTATTATCATTATTATTATCATTATTATTACTATTATTATTATCACTGTCATCATTATTACTATTATCATTATCAAAGTAAATGTTTTGTTCGCTTGACGTCGTGGCTCTTAAATTTACTTTCTTGTAAAAAGAGCGAAACAGGATTCTGTTGTCTTTTACAAATATCATATACATTTATTTCTTTACTAATATCATATTTATCTTAACTTTTCTATTTGTTTTATACATTTCTTTGAGAGACGTTGAGGAGTGAAAGCTTTTATCTTTTTTTTATTGAAGGTGTATTGTTTTGAGTATACTTCAACGAAAACTAAGATGCAGGAACATTAAAAATTAAATACATTTAAGGTTAGATAAGTTCAGATATATCTAAGTTTCAGATGAACTTAAGGTTAGATGTATTTAAGGTCAGATATATTTAAGGTCAGATATACGAACGTTCAGATATATTTAAACTCAGATAAAGTTTAGGTTAGATGTATTTAAAGTCAGATATACGAACGTTCAGATATAGCTAAGCTCAGATAAATTTAAGGTTAGATGTATTTAAAGTCAGATATACGAACGTTCAGATATATTTAAACTCAGATAAAGTTTAGGTTAGATGTATTTAAGGTCAGATATACGGAAGTTCAGATATATTTAAACTCAGATAAAGTTTAGGTTAGATGTATTTAAGGTCAGATAAGTTTAAGATTAGATGCATTTAAGATCAGAAATATTTTAGTTCAGAAATATTTATGGCTGGGCAGGAAGCATGTTCACACAAAAGGTCAGGGCTTAACAAGAGGGGTTTGGGGTTAGGGTGAATGTAGGAGAAGTGTTGCCTGAAATAAGGGTAAAGGTCATGAATTAACAAGGAGAGGGAAGAGAGAGGTGAAGGAGGAAGAATATGCGTAGATAGATTGTGTAGAATAGAAGAAGAAGATGAGGAGGTGCGTCTGTCTGTCTGTCTATTATTTATCTCTCTCTCTCTCTGTTCTGTCTCTGTCTGTCTGCGCCCCCCCCCCCCTCTTCTCTCCTCTTCTGTCTCTTTCTCTCTTTTTTTCTGTCCTTTTCCTGTCTCCCCCTTTTTCCATCTCTCTTTTCTCTCTTTTTCTCCCCCTCTCTCTTTTCTCTTCTTTTCTTTCTTCTCTCTCTCTTCTCTTCCGTCTGTCCCCTCTCTCTCCCCTTTTCTCTCTCTCCTTTTCTCTCTCTCTCTCCCCTTTCATCTCTTCACTCTCTAAATTTCATGTATATATAAAGACAAAAGAGAGGGGGAAAGATAAAATAGAAAAGCAGATACATGGGACATACTTTAAGACGGGAAAAAGCGCGTAGTTTAGATAGATGGGGAAAAATAGACAGGCAGATAAACAGATATATATATAGATAGATATAGACAGACAGATATACAGAAAAATAGACAGATATATAGATAGATAGACAGATAGATAGGTAGATAGATAGATACATAGAGAGACGTTCAGACAAACAGACACAGGATTTGTAACCGAGAAACGGAGGAAAAGAACGAAATACCAGATTGGTACTCTTCGCCAAACCCTGGAGCATTCCTGAATTCCGTGCATATATTTGCAACACACGACCAAGAATTTCTGCAAATACTAAAGGCGAACGTTTTCACTTGCATTTTAATCCAACTTCCCCGAGAGATATATTCGCATCCGCAAATCCGTATCAAATTAACTAGATTAAAGCGTAAAAAATTCCTTCTTCTGTGATCGTTAACTCTTTTTGTTGTGGTTGTTGTTGTTGTTGTTGTTGTTGATGGGATAAGCATCGCGAATCTCTTGTGAATTGGGATTTGATTCCGTTCTCGAGGGGAATCATAAGTAAACGTAGCGCACTGGGATTAGAACCAGTATTTAGAACGCTTAAATATATAGACATACATCCCCCGTTTACATACGTATATACGTACGCACCCATCTATCTATTTATCTATTTATCTATCTATCTATCTATCTATTTATCTATCTATCGGTCTATTTATCTATGTATTTATCTACCTACCTACCTAACTATCTACCTACCGACCTAATTACCTATCTATCTGTGTATCTAAGTTTCGACCGATCTATCTACCTACTTTATCTATCTATCTAAATATTGTAAAACAAAATACACACAATTTTGTTCTTGTAAAGCTCCTGGCAAAAGAACAAGTGAACACAAACGTAAAATGAGATTCACTAGGGAATCTATTTTTTTTTTTTATATATATACTCACGAGATGAAGACCATCAGCTTAATTGGAAGGACACTAAATTAATTCACAAATCTTAAAATTCGTACGAAAGAAAAGAATATCAGAATCCCCTTTAATTAAGAAATCGTCTAATATCAACCTGAATGCCGGTTAGTGGAGCATGAATGGCCTCACATCTCTATTAGTAGATAAAACTTTTAATGGTTTGCTCGCTTTTTAATTCTCATTCCTATGGATTTTGTGTTTGCTAGACAATTTAGTAAAGATTTTACTTTTGCTTATCCATTCTGGGGTTTAATACGTCTTACTCTTATGCTATTGACGAGCTCGAAGCGTTACGTTGTTAGTTATTTTATCGTGGTACTGTTGGATTTGATTTGTGTGTACACGTTTTCTCTGTC
>NC_061834.1:31272729-31275229 GCF_019202785.1 Penaeus chinensis | reverse complement strand
AAGGTCGACGTAAACTAAACAGATTTTGATTCCACATTTCAAATTCCATGAAAAGATAGGTCAAGATAAAAGGCTTTGAAATGTCACATACATCTGCTGATATCTGTCTAAAGCTATATACATGCAATTATAAGTATATATCTCTATCCATCTATCTATGTAAGTATGTGTATGTGCACGTTACGATCCCGACCATGCTATACTAAAGGAATTATACATTGCATACATACTTAATGAAGACGCGTTTGCTGGGCATCGATCTTTCGAGATTAGCCTTAGATTTTTTGCGTGTTACTTTCCCATAACTTAGATTAAAAAGATTCTACGCATCGACCATTTTTAAGACCGTTAAAAGGGGTTACTTGTAGCCGATCTCTACACTTAATTCAACTTGAATGAAGACAAAATTGAAATAGAGAGAAGATGAAAACTGTACAGGACGAAACACCAGCTGCATGAAAGAGACACATCTCCTCGTTCGTCCCTTTTAAATTAATTGAAAATTAAACTGCCCGAGTAAGAAACCAGACACATGTTAGTACCGTGTGATCTTCGTCTGCTTTAGTCTTTACGTTGCGCCGGACGAACAACAGCCTTAAACACACTACGGTTATGTGAAACTCCACCGATCACCAGGGGTACTTACAAGCGAAGGTGTTGTGAAAAAGAACTAATTGTTTAGGCTTACAACATGAATACAATTAAAGAAGTAGGATAAATAACTGTTAAACCGAAACAAATTATGTTTAAAGGAATCAAAATTCATCTCAGTTTGACAAGAGCCATGGAAATTAAATAAACCATTGGTATAGTGAATTGCGGGGACGGAGGAAAGGGAAGAGGAAGAAGGAAGAATAAAACGATAAAGAGGAAGAAGAAAACGACAACAGACGACTTTACATGCACAAACACCTTACCTAGAACACAAGTCCTGTGAAGACACCACATACAAGCACCAACACAAAGGCATCCACGGCGTTGCTATTACGAAGCTAAACACATTAAATCTTTACCCTCTGAAAGGTGCCACACCGGGGAGACGCCACATGAAAGGCCCATTAAGCCGCGAGTGAGACAGGAGCGTCGGCACAGAGGCTTCGTAAACAGATTCCTGTTGCAAACATGTCACTCAGAGAACCTTTGGCATTGGAATCCTTGAGAGGGAGTCAAAGCATAGGTAGATGACGAGAGAGAAAGAGGGGGAGGGGAAGGGGGAGGGGAAATGAAGGAGGATTAGAATGATGAGAAGAGGAAGAGGAGATGGAGAAGGAGAAGAAGCAGAAGAAGCAAAAGAAGAAGAAGAGGAAGAAGAAGAAGAAGGGGAAGAAGAGGAGGAGACTTTTGTACATCAAACGTCCTCTTTATAAATTTTCCATCACCATTAATACACGATTTTTTATTTTTTTTATCCTTGTATTCTGATTCACGTAGCCAACACTTGCAAACTTACGAGCATGCAAGATAAGAATCGACATACGATCACTCGTTCCACTGATAATTATCGACTCTGATTGGGCGCCAAGAGAAGTGTGTCCCTCGATTTAAGTACATCTGAATTTCGGCTTTAAGAACAGGTGAGACCTATTGCAGGTAATATATCGTTACAATCAATAAAAACAATAATGATATTGATAACAATAAGTTATTATTAGAAGATGGCGATAATGAAGATGATGAAGTAATTAAATTCAAGTGTTACTACAATAAAAAAAAGAAAAAGAAAAAGAAAAGAAACACGTAACAAAGTATGAAAGTAACCATAAGACTTGATGAAAACGACGGAATAAACGCATGGCAAACGGGACAATGAGGCGTAAAGAAGGGGAAAAAAGGAAAGAAAGGAAAAAAAAAAATAGAAAGAGGACTAGGATCAGAAGGCGAAAAGGAAGAGGGTGAATCAGGAGGAATATTAAGGAGAGAGAGAGATTGTGAGAATTGAGAGAGACAAAAACACTTTACAAATACCTTTTTTTTTTTTTTCTAATTCTAAAGACCGACCTTTTGGAATGCGATATCTCCTAACTCAAGACGGAAGATTATGACCAGAAGCTGTTACGTAAAGGTCAGGAATGAATCATGAATAAGTAACGAGGCGTGTGATTTGGATGCTTTTAAACCTATTCAATCATTTACACGATTCCTACATTTGGGTTGAAATTATATATATATATATATATATGTATATATATATATATATACATATATATATATGTATATATATATATATATATATATATATATATATATGTATATATATATATATATATATATATATATATATATATTTTTTTTTTTTTTTTTTTTTTTTTTTTTTTTTCTCCTTCTTTTTTCAATTTTAGCTTCCGAGGAAACAAGATTGAACTATTCAGCAGAGAAGAGGAAGAAAATAGGGTTTGTGCTTTCGTCTCTCTCTCTCTCTCTCTCTCTCTCTCTCTCTCTCTCTCTTAATCTCTCTTTCTTTCTCTCTCATTCACTTTTTTCTCTCTGTCTATCTATCATT
>NC_061834.1:31265229-31267729 GCF_019202785.1 Penaeus chinensis | reverse complement strand
AAGCCACACGTCATTTTTTTCTCTATTTATCTATTAGCAAACAAGCCACACGTTATTTTTTTTTTCTTTTGTTTCTCCTTCCCTTCCAGTCTTCGTAAGTTTCCCTTCGTTTCTCCTTCCTTTGCTTCCTTCCTTTACCCCCCCCCCCCCCTCAAGCGATTCACTTACCTATCCTCCTCCCTCCCTCTCCTCTCCCGTTCTTTCCAGCCCTCCCCCCCCCCTCTCTCTGTTTTCTTCATCTCTTCCTTTCTCCTTCTTTCCCTTCCACGTACCCACGTCTCAATTTCTAGCTTTATTTCTCTCATTCCCTCTCTCCCTTACTTCCTCCTTTTCTCCCTCCTATCCTTTCCTTCCTCCCTCCTTTTCTCCCTTCCTTCATTCTTCCCTCCCTCCCTCCCTAACTTCCTTCATTCTTCCCTTTCTCCCTCCCTCCTTTTCTTCCTCCTACCCTTTCCTCTTCCTTCATTTCTCTGTTCCTCCCTCCTTTTCTCCCTCCTTTCCTTCCTCCATCCCTTTCTCCCTCCCTCCCTTCCTTCATTCCTAACTCCCTTCTTCCTTTTCTTCTCCTACCCTTTCCTTCCTTCATTCCTCCCTTCCTCCCTCCTTTCCTTCCTCCATCCCTCCCTCATTTTATCCCTCCTTTTCTATTTTTTTCCTTCCTACCCTTTCCTTCCTTCATTCCTCCCTTCCTCCCTCCTTTTCTCCCTCCTCCCCTTCTTCCATCCCTCCCTCCCTCCCTCCCTCCTTTCCCCCCTCCCTTCCTCCTTTTCTCTCTCCTTCCCTTCCTTCCTCCATTCCTCTCCTTCACCGGGTCAATTTGCTGCCAACAAGCCTTGACGTTCACGAATATATTGTTGCCCTTGACTGTACTCTGTCATATGTCATAGGTCAAGGGACAAATTCCTTATTCCAAGAACTTTGGGTATTTCAGAACCAATAAAGAGAGAAATAATAAAGATAGATAGAAAGACAAAAAGAGGGAGCGTGTGGGAGAGTTAAGTGCTTGTGTTGAATGAGCGTGTGAGTGAGTAAGTAAGAGAGAGTGTATGTGAGTGTGGGACAAATTGCATATAATACAATGAAGAGAAGAACAAGAAAACACGCGAATAAACTGAAGGTCTTTTCGCTGTGTTGCTTCTTCAGAATATGATGGCCTGGTGAAGCATATTCGTGTGTTCTTGTTCTTGCCTTTGTGTGCGTGTATGTGTGAGTGATAGACAGAGAGGTAGACGGATAGATAGATAGATATAAATAGGGGTAGATATATAGATAGATTATATTTAGAGAAAGGCAGATATAGCGATAAACAGACAAGGCAATAGACCTATCGATCGATTGATAGACAATGGTAAACAGTCAGATAGACAGATAGATGGATACACAGAAAGAGATAAAGAACGATAGACAAACAGAGAAAGATGGATAGGTAGATGAATAGACAGAAATATGTTTTTGTTCTCTTTTACAGCTACCTCTTTACCGATTCCTCCCTAACCCCTTCTCTCACATCATTACAACCAAATATTTAAGTCGAACCCCTTTCAACCCCGCCTTATCATAGCATCGCACGCTTGATAAACCCCCCAGATATTAAATCAACCAACAAAACTTTAATTAACTAGCCTATTCCCAATTCAAATATTATATTCATGTGTCGTTGTTATGAGCAATGCCTATCGCCGTTCTAAATACTCTTCCGACACGAGTAAACGTTTACCAGAACGAGCTAACGTCCAGGTAAACGTTTAAGCACAAATGTCGTTCCTCGAGGAGCTTGGGAACAAAGGACCATGCAAATAAGGGCAACGAAGGAGGAGGAGAGACAAGGAAGGGACAAGAGGAGAGAGGAGGAATGAGAATGAAGAGAGTCATGGAGTGGGAATGAGGAGAGTCAGGAAGTGAAAAGTGAGGATAAGCGAGGGTTGATAATGAGGAGAGAAAAAAGAGCAAGAATTAGGAGAGACAAGTAGTGAGAATGAGGAATAAAATGGAGTAAGGATGGAGACAGATGAGGGTTGATAATGAGGAGAGACAAGTCATGAGAATGAAGAGGGATAAAGAATGAGAATGAGCTGTGACTAGAAGTGAGAATGAAGAAAGAAATGGAATGTTAATGAGGAGATGCAAGAAATGAAAACTGGAAGAGACAAGGGGTGAGAATGAGGAGAGATGAAGGGTGATAATGAGGTGAGATAGGAATTAAGAATGAGGAGACATAAAAAATGAGAATGAGGTGAGACGAGGCGCAAGAATGAGGAGAGAAAGAAAATGAGAATGCGGAGAGAAGAAGAGTGAGAAGGAGGAGAGAAATAAAAGTGAGGATAAGAGAGACAATGAGAGATGGGGAGTGATAATGAGGAGAGACAGGGAAATGAGGAGAGATAAGCAATGAGGATGACGAGAGAAAAGGAGTGAAAATGAGGAGAGAAAGAGAATGGGAATGAGGATAAGCAAGACATGGAAATGATGCGAGACAAGGAGGGATAAAGAGGAGAGCCTA
>NC_061834.1:31250229-31252729 GCF_019202785.1 Penaeus chinensis | reverse complement strand
AGGAGGAGGAGGAGTTAGAGGAGTATGGGGATGAGGAGGAGGAGGAAGGGGAGGAGGAGGAGGAGGAGGAGGAGGATGGGAAGGAAGAGGAGGAGGAAGAGGAGGAGGAGGAGGAAAAAGAAGATGAGGAGGAGGAGGGGGGGGGGGAGGAGGAGGAGGAGTAGTAGGAGGAGACGAAGGATAAAGAAGAGGAGGAGTAGGGGAATTGGGAGTGAGGAGGAGGAGGAAGAGGAGAATGGGGAGGAGGAGGAGAATGAATATGAGGAGGAGGAGGCTGGGGAGGAGGAAGAGGAGGAAGATGAGGATGAGGAGGATAAGGATGAGGATGATGATGATGAGGAGGAGGATAAATATGAGGAGGAGGAGTAGGATGATGATGATGAGGAGGAGGAGGAGGAGGAGGAGGAGGAGGATGAAGATAAGGAGGAGGAGGATAAGGAGGAGGAGGAGGAGGAGAAGAAGGAGCAACAGAAGGAGGAGGATCGGGATGAGGAGAAGGATGAGGAGGAGGAGGAGGAGAAGGAGCAAAGATGAGGAGGAGGAGGAGGAGGAGGAGGAGAAGCAAGAGGAGGAGGAGAAGGTGGACGAGGAAGATGGGAAAAAGAAGGAGGAGGGTTGATCGGAAGAAGGATGAGGATGAGAAGTAAAAGGAGAAGGAGAAGGAGGATGAAGATGAGGAGGACGAGGACGAATGGTAGTAGGAGGAGGAGGAGAAGGAGAGAAAGAAGAGGAAGGAGAATGAGAACGGCTTTTCAGAATTCCCTAAAAAAATGATAAAATGTTGTCGATATTTCCAAAAGATTCGAGAGAAAAAGAATATATGAAAGTCCTCTCAGGCTTTATGCAGCATATTTTCTAAAAGAAATGCCCTTCTGTTGTAGACTTGAAACGCAGAAAGGGAAATGGAAAGTTTGCAAAATCATTTTAGATATCATAAGTATTTAGTAAAATCGTACAATACTACCTAAGGATTCATTATTTGTATCATTTCTAAATAGACAAATAGATAGATAGATAAAAAGACAAGTAAATGGACTAATCTATTCAAGAAAAAAAAAATATGAAAGAAGGACAAAGACCAGAAAATGATTTTAGACAGAGAGAGAAAGAGAGAGAGAGAAAAAAGAGAGAGAGAGAGAGAGAGAGAGAGAGAGAGAGAGAGAGAGAGAGAGAGAGAGAGAGAGAGAGAGAGAGAGAGAGAGAGAGAGAGAGAGGGAGAGAATCAGCAAGCCTGATTCTCGATCACGCAAACACTTGAACCCAAACCTTGGTCTCTTGTGATGAAAACATTTCCCGGACACATAATCTAGCGCCACACAAGGACCAATATCTGTCACTTTGAGTCTGTAGTAAGAATGCAATAACACAAAATTCCGGGATTTGATTAACTGCGTTGCATCATTCGACCGCATACCGATTGAAATTTGGCGACGACGTGCAACTCTGCTCCCCCTCCTCCTCCTCTTCCTCTTCCTCTTCCTCTTCCTCCTCCACCTCCTCCTCTTTCTCTTTCTCCTCCTCACCCATCTCTTCCTCCTCCTCCTTTTTCTCCTCTTTCTCCTCCTCTTCTTCTTTTTCTTCTTCTTCTTCTTCTTCTTTCTTCTTCTTCTTCTTCTTCTTCTTCTTCTTCTTCTTCTTCTTCTTCTTCTTCTTCTTCTTCCTCCTCCTCCTCCTCCTCCTCCTCCTCCTCCTCCTCCTCGCCTCTTCCTTGTCATCGAAATTCGTCACTGCAACCTCGTTTCTTGAATGAAGTGTCTTGCGGCGTTGCAAGATTCTCATTTTGTCATTAAGAATGCAGGTGAAAGGATCTTTATATGGAACCCGATGAACCGAGTGTGATGATTGAAGAGAAATAGATCGAGGATAGGAATGGGAGTGTTTTATAGGAGGGAATTTTTGGATAGGTGTGCATAGTCTCTCATTTTCTTCTATATTGATTGATGTATATGGCTTTATATATTCATTAGTTTAATTAATGATTGATTAGTTTAATCTATCTACTTATCTATTTATCTACTTATATCATCCATTCATTCATTAATTCATTATTTATTAGTTTTTTTTTTTTTTCAGGAAGGGGATATTCAAACGGGAATACTCTTATAGTAGTAAAAATGAAATCATTCTTTTGGCTTGCTGCTTCCCGACGTCGAACGCAAAGTCTGAATCCGTCCTTGATTTTTGACAACCGTGTGTCAACTCTTCGCTATTTTCTGAGTTCCATTTGGAAACTGACAAAATAGCAAAATATTTCTTGCAGTTAAAAACTTTCAGAACTTTCAGTGCCACGTGTAAATGCTTTAGACATTCGCTGAGTTGGATCGGGTTACTACTGCATAATAATATCAAAACATCTCTCTTTTCTCTCCTTATACCATCTTTAAAATTAATTTATATTATTAAAGCCATCGCAGGTCTTCCTATCATCACGAATATCTCTCTCCTCATCCTCCTTATTACCAAGATTATCCGAGCTTCTTTGCATTTCTGTTTTCTCTCC
>NC_061834.1:31240229-31245229 GCF_019202785.1 Penaeus chinensis | reverse complement strand
TCGTAAGTATGTAAAATACATTACGAACACGAATCAATATCACAGATCACAACTCATTTCAACAAACAAATAAATAGTGGCTAACATCTGAAGAGCAGTAGTAGACTAACCAAACAAACAATAAAACAAACAAACAAACAAGAGCGGGAAAAGAAGAAAGTCTTGGACATCTAAAAGCCACCATGAAGGAAATCAGTCCATTGGTGAAGATGATAAGAAATTAAAAGGAAAACCATTGAAATAGAAATTTGAAATGTTTCGAAAGGTAATGGAGTAGTTTACAGCTAATCCTTATATTTAATGAATTAGTAAATTATATTATGATCAGACACTGTCATAAGTGGTTCACGCAATGAGGGTGAAATGACAGCGAGTGTGAGGTGAGGAAACGCCAGGGGAATGAGGTAACCTGTTGCACGAGAAGGTATGAGGTAAAGTATGAAGTCCGCCAACATCTTACAAGACTGGCTATGAGGCAAAACATGGAAGTATGCAACAGGCGAAGGCATGAGATATGAAGAGAAGTATGAAGAGAAGGCATGCTGCAACACGTAGCAGGACAAGTTATGAAGCAACTTGTAACGAGAGAAGGTATAAGAGAGCACATGTAACAGGAGAAGATATGAGAGAACATTTAACAGAAGATAAACGGTCAACATAAAATAGAAGATAAGAGGCAACATATAACAGAAGAACTTGCTAAACAACATATACCAACAGGAAGCATAAATCAACATACAACAGAAGGACACATGAGACAACACATAACAGGAGGAGTTATGAGGCGAAACATGAAGTGTGTCTCGGATGTTACTATACCATGAAGGTAGCAGTGCTGCTTCAAATCAGAGGAAAAAAAAAAATGACGGTGCTGAACTCTGACATTTGGGAGTTAGACAAATAAGGCCACGAGAGAACATGCCTCTTTCACCGGTTAGAATAATGTCAAAATCATGTTCACGTTTGGAAGGGGGAAAAAAAAGAAAAAAAAAAACGAGCGCAAAGCAAAAGAAAAATAAAAAAAAAATCTTGAAAACGCATAAGACGACGGAAACATAACAACAACAACAACATCAACAGCAAACAAACATACCCGCCATTACCTTCCGCACTAAAAGAGCAGCGCAACAAACAAACAACAGCCAAGGAACTCTTAGACCACAAATGTCAGCGCCATGAGAATTCTTTCCCGTATTGCAAAGCCTTTAGGACTTGTTATCATTATCGGCGAAGCACTAAACACAGCGAGAAAAAGACGTCCTTTTGGGTTTTACATTGAGAGCGGGTATCGATGGGCAATAACAATATCCATATTGTGTCGAAGGAAAACCAATAATCTATTGAGAAGGAAAGAGAAGATAGTTCCCAAAATCTAAAAAAGCGAAAGAAAGAAGAGAAGATAGGGAGGATGAAAGAAAAGAGAGAAAGAGAGGATGAAAGAACAAGGAGAGAGAGAGGATTGAAAGAGAGAGAGAGGATGAAAAAAAGAGAGAGAGAGAGAGAGAGAGAGAGAGGAGAGAAGAGAGATAAGAAGAGAGAGAAGAGAGAGAGAGAGAGAGAGAGAGAAGAGAGGGAGAGAATCAGCAAGCCTGATTCCGATCACGCAAACACTTGAACCAAACCTATGGTCTCTTGTGATGAAAACATTTCCCGGACCCATAATCTAAGCGCCACAAAGGACCATATCTGTCACGTTGAGTCTGTAGTAAGAATGCAATAACACAAAATTCCGGGATTTATTACTGCGTTGCATCATTCGCCGCATACCGATTGAAAGTTTGGCGACGACGTGCAACTCTGGCTGCCCCCTCCCTCCGTCCTCTTCCTCTTCTCTTCCCTCTTCCACTCCACCGCCTCCTCTTTCTCTTTCTCCTCCTCACCCATCTCTATCCTCCTCCTCTTTATCCTCCTCTTTCTCCTCCTCTCTCTTTTCTTCTCTTCTTCTTCTTCTTTTTCTTCTTCTTCTTCTTCTTCCTTCTTCTTCTTCTTCTCTTCTTCCTCTTTTTTTTTTTTTTTTTTCTTTTTTCTATTTCTGTCTTTTATTTTTTTTTTGATTATTTTCTTCTTTTTCTTTTTATTTGTTTTTTTTTTTTTTCTTTTTTTTTTTTTTTTTTTCTTTTTTTTTTTTTCTTTTTTCTTTTTCTTTTTTTTTTTTTTCTTTTGTTTCTTTTTTTTTTTTTTTTTTTTTTTTTTTTATCTTTTTTTTTTCTTTTTTTTTTTTTTTTTTTTTTTTTTTTCTTTTTTTTTTTTTTCTTTTTTTTTATCTTTTTTTTTTGTTCTTCTTTTTTTTTCTTTTTTTTTATTCTTTTTTTTTTTTCTCTTTCTTTTCTTTTCTCTTTCACAGTCCCTCTCTCCTCCTCCTCCTCCTCTCGCCTCCTCCTCTCCTCTTCCATGGTCCATCGAAATTCGTCATGCTAACCTCTTTCTTGAATGAAGTGTCCTGCGGCGTTGCAAGATTCTCATTTAGTCATTAAGATGCAGGTGAAAGGATCTTTATAAGGAACCCGATGAACCGAGTGGATGAATTTGAAGAGAAATAGATCGAGGATAGGAAATGGAGTGTTTTTAAGGAGGGAATTTTTGGATAGGTTTGCATAGTCTCTCATTTTTCTCTATATTTGATTGATGTTATGGCTTTATATATTCATTAGTTTTAATTATGATTGAATTAGTTTAATCAATCTACTTATCTATTTATCTACTTATATCATCCATTCATTCATTAATTCATTATTTAACATAGTTTTTTTTTTTTTTCATTAAGGGGAATTCAAACGGGAATACTCTTATATAGTAAAAATGTAATCATTCTTTTGCTTGCTGCTTCCCGACGTCGAACGCTAAAGTCTGAATACGTCCTTGATTTTTGACACCGTGAGTCAACTCTTCGCTATTTTCTGAGTTTCCATATGGAAACTGCAAAATAGGTCAAAAATATTTCTTGCAGTTAAAAACTTTCAGAACTTTCAGTGCCACTGGCAAAATGCTTTAGACATTCGCTGAGTTGGATCGGGTTACTACTGCATAATAATATCAAAACACTTCTTTTCTATCCTTATACCTTCTTTAAAATAATTATATTTATTAAAGCCAATCGCAGGTCCTTCCTATCAATCACAATATCTCTCTCCTCATCCTCCTTATTACCAGATTATCCGAGCTTCTTTGCAATTTCTGTTTTCTCTCCCCTTGCAACCACTTTGGAGGAAGCACGGCTCTCACCTCCCATAGCAAATACATATTTCTTATCTGCAATTATGACAACTCGGTGCATCGCATGTCAGTTGCACAGCCATTCATTGCCATATCAGGGATCTCTCATACAAAGCAGGATTAAAGATAAGGAGTCATTGTATCTGACAAAAGCTTTTTGTTTTATTTTTTTATTCTGTGAGGGTTTTTAGTTTTCTTACTAAAAGCTTTACGGACAATAATTCTCAATAATGATAATATAATGACATTGATATGACAGAAATGGTAATGAAAATGAAAGTGGTTATAGCTTTTTATAGTCATCCTTATTATTACATATATGATGGTCTTCATATTTCTTTGCGTGATTACTTCGACCTCATACCATTCCTACTGGTCAAGGATTTCATATTGTAATTAGAATTTACATTTAGATCAACAATAGAATATAACTGTGCTTCTACTCCTCCCGTACTTGTAATGAGGATCAGTCTGGAAAGCAAATTCACATTGCAATGCAACGCCGACTCAAAAAAGAAAAGAAAAAAAAGACAAGAAAAGAAAAAAGAAAAAAAAAGAAAAGAAAAGAAAAATATAGATAATATATATATATCTAAAATTACAAAAAAAAAAATATTAATATATATAGATTGATTTATAACGGGAACAGAACACAGTGGCAATAATGAAAACAGAAAAGTAACGCATCCTTTTGTTCAAAGAATCGATCTGACAATGATCATCCATAATTAAAAAACACGAACCGAAATGAAAACTTGAAATAATTCTCAACTCTTGGCCAAAGTCCGCGCCTTAATGCCTCCGCTCCGGCTTTTCCGCTTTTGACTCGGAAACAACAGCGGTTACATTGCTTGCAGGAACGACAGCGCTTCGGGATATGTATACGAACCTGTTGCGGAAGTGGGCCTGCATCGCCCCTAAAATTTCTACAACGAAATGTCATGTGCATCCCTATGCAGATAGAGCAAGGTTGCACAATATCATGAGCGCGAGGCCGGAGCCGCTTGAAATGCAGAGCGCAGCGGACGGTTAAAGGCCCGACTCGAATAAAACACAGATACATAAGTATAATAAATCTTTAAGGCTCACAAATATAAATTCCACGAGCAGAGTCATGCCTTCCCCGCATTGGTTGTCTGATGATCGAACATGCACAAAAAGGGATTGCAAATTGTATGATTCTCAAGTCGTGCATCCGAGTCAACAACTGTATGTATCGGTGTTCGAAGTGACGTACAAGTCGTGTTTGAAATGAATAACAGGCTTTCAGCGGTGAAATTGCCGGCAAACGTCCCTTGCACACAATGTTGCACTTAGAATCTTAATGAATCCAAAATGCTACATGGTTCGTTTACTCACATAGAAGGGAGAGAGACGGTTCACACCTTAGTTCATTTATAGTTGTGGTGTGTGTGTGTTGTGTGTGTGTGCGTGCGTGGCGTGCTGCGTGTGTGTATGCCGTGTGTGTGTGTGTCGAACAAATGAAGTTTTCTTTACGTGGATAGAAGTGCACGCATGGAATGAAAGGCAATCGCCACAGATGTTAGACATTAGAGAATGAATGATTGTCGCAACTGAAACTCAAATCTCGTTTACTTGTTTAAAGGAATAACGGATTTTTGCTGCAATCGCCATGATGTGCGAAGCGGTTTTGCAGTGCAGCAAGATCCCTCGCGGAAATCGTAAATTGAAGTGCATAACACACGTTTTTTTATTGCAATATATCATGCATTATTTAATAGCCTCTTGGCATCACAGAGGAGCTGGTGAGATTTAGAAGGTATCAT
>NC_061834.1:31222729-31225229 GCF_019202785.1 Penaeus chinensis | reverse complement strand
GAGAAAACGAAAGAAGTGACAGAGGGAGAGACGAAAATAAAACACAAAGAGAGGATAGAAGGAGGAAGAGGAGATAAAGAAACAATGACCAGGAAGAACAAAGAGTAAAAGAGAAAGGCGAAAAATGAAAACAAGAGAGAAGAAAGAGAGAGAGGAACAAGAGGAAAGGAAAGAAGTAAGTAAAAGAAAAGAAGATAGAGAGAAGGAAAAAGAAAGAAAGAAGAAAGAGATAATGAGAAGAAAAAAGACAAGAAGAAGAATGAGAGAAATAAAGAAAAGCAAATGGAAAGAGAGGAGAAAGGGATAATGAAAGAAGAAGAGAGAGAAAGAAAGAAAGAAGAGAGAAAAAAAAGTGACAGAGGGAAAGAAGAAAATAAAACAGAGGATAGAAGGAAGAAGAGGAGAAAAAGAAACAATGACAAGAAAGAACAAATAGTAAAAGAGAAAGGAGAAAAATGAGAACAAGAAAGAAGAAAGAGAGAGAGAAACAAGAGGGAAGAAAAGAAGTAAGAAAAGAAAAGAAGTTAGAGAGAAGGAGAGATAAAGAAAGAGAGAAATAAAGAAGAAAGTAATGATAAAAGAGAACAGGGAAGAAAGAAGAAATAATGAAAGAAAAAGAAGAGAGAGAAAAAAAAGAGACAAAAAAAGAAGATAGAGAGAAAGAAAGGAGAAAGAGATAACGAAAGAGAGAGAAACAATGAAGAGAGAGAGAAGGAAGGAGAGAAAGCAAAGGAGGGGAGAGAGAGGGGACGAAAAGAGAGGGAAATCTGGGAACAAACTTTATGATAGTAAGGGAAAAGGAGAGAGGGTTGCCAGCGAGTAAAAATCCGCACAGAGATTAAGGGAGAGAGAATGTGCGATATTAAGATAAATGAAAGGAGATGCAATATTCCGAGGAAAGGGTGGACGGGAAGTAGTGATAACGATAGTATGTGACGAGAAATTATTGGTATAATTTATTCAATGAATTCACGTGTAATTTCAATAAAGGTAGAAATATATGGGTTATAAGACAGAACGGTAGATATTCCTATAAAATTAGAAGGAAGGAACAGGAGAGAGATATAAAGGTGCAACATTTATTGGTATTTTTTTTATGAATAGATGGATACAGTAAGTGAGAGTATAGATAGACGAACAGACAGGCAGATAGATAGGTGAAACGGTAGAGGGTGATAGACAGAGAGAGGGAGAAGGAGAGAGAGAGAGAGAGAGAGAGAGAGAGAGAGAGAGAGAGAGAGAGAGAGAGAGAGAGAGAGAGAGAGAGAGAGGAGAAAGAGAGAACGAGAAGAGAAAGAAAGAAAGAGAACGAGCATAGATAGAGAGAAGGAAAGAAAGAAAACAAGAAGAGAGAGACAGCGAAAGAGAGAAAGATAAAAAGAGAAGAGATAAGAAAACGAATCGGAGAGAAACAGAAACAAGAAAAGAAAAGAGGAAAACAGCACACCAGAACAAAATCCCCAACTCTACCTCCCCCAAAAAGATTTTTTTCTTATCCATATAATTTAATAGATTCTTTAACATAAGCACCATCTAACACCCCATCAGCTCCGTATAATAAAAACATTATTTCCCAGAATTTCCAGACTTTCCATCCCGAAAAAAGAATAGAGACAAGGAGCAATTGAAGATGCTGCGAGACGAGAGTAAATCTCACACCAGCGCTGCAAGGAAAAAGACGTGATGCTGATTGAAGATGCAGGGAAATGGGACGAATGGTAGATTAAGGGAAAAGTAAGGCAAGGAGAGCAGCGTTTCAAAAGGGCTTTATTGAGGAACGAAATTGGTGGTTATGAGATAGGAGGGAACGAGGGACTGCTTTCCATTTTAGTCTTGTTTTGTGCATATACATATATACTTTCACACACACATACACACACACACACACACACACACGCACACACATTTTGTGTATATATATATATATATATATATATATATATATATATATATATATATATATTTCTGTGTATGTGTATGTATGTGTTTGTTGTATTAATTAACAAAATTTATTTGTTAGTTATCACTGCTAACATTGAACGAGAAGAAGCCCTTCGACATTTTGTATGGAATTTATTATTCTAAATGTATCATATATCACATTACATTTCTTTCTTCATCTTTTTGCAATAAACCGTAAAGTTATGATAATATGAAACTGTGAAATTAAATAGAAAGCTAGAAATGTTACGCTGTTTACTTATAAACCGCGCTTTTTTTTTCTTTTTTTTCATTATTATGAATATGATATTCCCATATCTACGAGCATTTTCTGTTATTCATATTTCAACATTTATTTTTCTTTTTAGCTGATATTTTAACACAACTTTGCACGCCACATTACATGATGCAGCAGCGTAGCTATAACAACGGAACAGAGGGAAAGCAAAATAATTGATTTAATTCATGTACACGGTCAAGTAGATAAGTCAGCTGATTTTGGCTATATATGGATGGCTAAAATTAAAATACACGAAACTCAGTCACACATATCTTGTTT
>NC_061834.1:31215229-31217729 GCF_019202785.1 Penaeus chinensis | reverse complement strand
ATCAGATTCTTAGTGCATGAGTGCGTAGTGTGTGTGTGTGTGTGTGCGTGCGTGTGTGTGTGTGTGTGTGTGTGTGTGTGTGTGTGTGTGTGTGTGTGTGTGTGTGTGTGTGTGTGTGTGTGTGTGTGAAATTGACAATAATTCACCATCTTTTTGTTGCTTTACACCTCTCATTCGTGCTTTTGTAAATTTAGTTTCTTATTTTCTCTCCCTTCTTGTTGTTTATTGAATATGTTGCAATATTGCGCATTCTTAATCGCATCGTAAGTTCTCCCCCAGTTCCTATCTTCGTAAAATTATTAGTTCCTTTTATATCATCTTTAATCTCCTGTTTATTGCAGAGGTTGCATGATTGGAAATTCTTCCTCCCTGTGCAAGGTCCTTCCCTGATTCATTGCAACATTTCCATGTACTTCTTCTTCTCCTTTGCCTTGAAGATCAAACATTTTATTTTATTCTCTCTCTTTGCATTTTTATTTATTCTTTGCATCACTATTGTTTAATTTGCCTTTTCCAGTATCTCTGCATCAATAAAAAAAAAAAAAATCCTCTCTCTCTCTCTCTCTCTCTCTCTCTCTCTCTCTCTCTCTCTCTCTCTCTCTCTCTCTCTCTCTCTCTCTCTCTCTCTCTCTCTCTCTCTTGCTCTCTCTCTCTCTCTCTCTCTCGCTCTCTCTCTCTCTCGCTCTCTCTCTCTCTCTCTCTCTCATATCTCTTTCTCTCTATCTTTCTTATTTTTCCTTTTTTTGAGGGGGTGGGGGGAATCTGTTAATGCAAATCGTTTCTATAACAAAAATATTATTCCCCTCCCCCCCCCCCCCCCCCCGCCTCCTTCCCAAGCTCTGTGGTGGAACAAATTCTCACAAATTCACACGGACCAAATTTACACAAATTCACACGGAACAAATTCACACAATTTCACACGGAACAAATCCACACAATTTCACACGGAACACATTTACAAATTTACAGAAAATTACACGAAAAAATTTCACACGGAGTAGATGAACACAACTCACACGAAACAAATTCACACAAACCAAACTCTGACCAAATTCAGTTAAATTCACACGAAGCAAATACACTCAAATTCACGCAGACCAAATTCACACGGACCAAATGCATACGGGCCAAAGGAACACAAAGTCACAAAGAACAAATTCGCACAAATTCGCATAAATTCATACAGACCAAATTCACTCAAATTCACACGGACCAAATGAACACAAATTCACAAGGACCAAAATTAACACAAATTCACACGGACCAAATTCACTCAAGTTGACACGGAACAAATTTGCTCAAATGCACACGGAACAATTTCATATAAATTCACACGAGAGAAATTCACACAGATTTGCCCGGAACAAATTCACCGAAATTTCACATAAATTCACACGGAAAATATTCACACGGAACTATTTCATACAAATTCTCACGGAACAAATTCACATAAATTCACACGGGAGAAAAGCACTGAACAAAATCACACGGACCAAATTCTTTCATATTTACACGGAACAATTTCCAACAAATTCACATAAATTCACACTGAACAAAATCATACAAATTCACACAAAACAAAAATTCACTTAAATTCACAAGGAACAAATTCTCTCAAATTCACACGGAACTATTCCACACAAATTCACATAAATTCACACAAAACAAATTCACACGGGAGAAAAGCACGGATGAAATTCACACAAATTCACACGGAACAGATTCTCTCAAAATCACACGGAACTATTTCACACAAATTCACATGAATTCACCCGGAACAAATTCAATCAAAATCACACGGAACTATTTCGCACAAATTCCCATAAATTCACACGGAGCAAATTCACACGGGAGAAAAGCACGGAACAAATTCACACAAAATTCACACGGAAGCAGCTAACTTTCCGCCGGGTTATTTCCGGTTGGCCGCTTTGACCTGCAACACTGCATGCATTGCAACTTCTGCTTTCCCACGCTCGTCCCTTGCTCATTATTGCTTTCAATATTTCGCTTTTATGGGACTGATGTTTTGCTCAATGGTTTTCAGCTAAACACGAGTTATACTGGAATTTTCGTTTTGTTGTAGATTTCCATGAAGATTTTGGTCATCGTGTGATTTTTTTTTTCTTCGATTTTTTGTTTTTTTGTTTGTTTCCTTCTATCTTTTGTTTGTTTGTAATGTGGATGTGTCTAAACGTATAGGTAGAAATACACGCAGAGACGCACGTGCAAAACGCATACACGCAGATAAACACAAACGCAAAATAGTCAAAAAACACACACAAGTACAAACACACACACACACACATTTAAACACACACAACAACAACTACACAAACGCAAATACGGAGCGAAGAAAATGCAACGGCAATATAACCTGAATTTGTTTTCGTCCCGAGGCCCCCCCCTCCCACACATACAACCACCACCCTTACCCACAACCCCCCCCCCCCCACACACTCCAACCCCATGCCCCCCCCACACTCCACCCCTCCACCTC
>NC_061834.1:31175229-31180229 GCF_019202785.1 Penaeus chinensis | reverse complement strand
ATGATATAGCGGAGAGTTTCCCAGAGTTTACTTAATGTACATGAGAGCAGATTATGCAGACCTCTCTAAGTATGTACACCAGAGAGAGAGAAAGACTTCATACTGAATTATAATGATGATGATATGGACTAAATTTGATCGTTTGGTTAGGGTAGAGGTCATGGATTGTAAGGGGAAAGAAGGAAGGGTTTATACTAAGTAGGAAGAGATTTTAAAAAAAGGCAACACGGCCATAATCACAAGGAAAACTTTATTCTGTGACTTTCGAGTGAAAAGAGTCTCATTTTCTTTACATTTTTATTTTCTATCTGTTTATTCCTTTCTTATCCATTTCTGGTTTTATTTACTGGCGAGTCTAATTTCGCAAGGAACATTACTGTTTCCTTTCACTTAATTTCTTATTTAACTGTTTAATTTCATCACTGTACACACAGTATTGCCGACTGCACGTGGCCCCGGAGACGCGTCTGTTTGCGAAAGAATTCTCATTTGCTTGTCTGTCTCTTGTTGAGTTTTATTTGTTGCGTGCTTGCGTCTCTTGGAAAAAAAATATTCTGAAACCTAGAATGTCTTTTTTTTCGTAATTGACTTGAGAGGCTTTCGATAAGCGGGTATTGCATATTTTGTCAAAGGAGAAAGGATACAATGCCTTCTATTTTCGTAATCTTTATATCGAAGAAAGTATCCATCAATCTATCTACTCACAGACACGCACACACGCACACACACACGCACACACACACGCACACACACAACGCACACACACACACACACACACACACACACACACACACACACACACACACACACACACACACACATATGTACACGCACACATGCACATGTATACACATACATACCTAAAACTATCTATCTGTCCATAAATGGATTTATGCAGTCAGCACAAGTACAGGATTCTGTAACAAACATCTGTAACACTGTCGAATGTCTCCGTGACGAGAGATTCCCACGAAACCTTGAAATGATTTGCAATTTTACAGATATATAATTAACCATTCATGATCAGTATGGAGGTGGTGCTGAGTGTATCGAGAAAAGGATGCTGAGGAAGGAGCTGACGGGTAAGATATGATGAAACCATAAAGAAGAGGTTTAATTATTTAACAAAGACAATGCATATCGCAAAGATATATGACAAAGGTGTAGGTATTTGCCGTGGCACAAGAGTAAGGTGATGGATGATCTGCTGTAGTGACCCTTAACAACAGTAAAAAAGCGAAAGAGTGCATAATTAATAATTTGACTTTAACTATTATATTAAGGTATCTAGCATATTTACGATAAATACGATGTAAAACTCCTGAAAGCACTTGAATACCCAATAAGCATTTTGATCAGTGTCAACATTCTGACACACACAAATGCGAAGATAATAGATGAAAAGCTGAACCTGTGCAACAGTATCAATTATAAACGTAATGATTACCTGCTGTTTCATTAATTCCAGATTGCTCCATTCGTAAAGTTGGGATATGAAATAATGTCAGTGAAACCTGTCGGCCAAAATCATTATTGCAATTATACTTTAATAGCAGTGTCCGTGTTTCTACTGAAGTCAGCAGTGTCTAGTTGAGCGTTTAAGAATACGTTAAGAATATGAGCCTGAGGGTTATGTACGCTGGTGCTATTCTTGCAAGAGAATTACTGGATTGTGAATTATGTGGTAATTCTTGCGGTTTTATGACCTTTTGGGAAATTTGGCAAAGACGTTGTGTAGTTTACTGAGGGTAAAGATATCTCTCAAATGTTGTTGATCATGTTAGATTTTGGAATTGGATGTAAAGAAATAGTTTCCTTTATATTCATAACCGTGTGTTCGTGGAAAGGAAATAATAATATGACTATGAGAAAAAATACATATATATTTCTTGTCTGGCAGATCTTCTCGTTTTAGTTCAGAACAATGGTTTGAAATAATTCCAAAACCTCTTTTACCCCTCAGAAGGCAGAGCGAGAGAGAAAGAGAGAGAGAGGGGAGAGGGAGAGAGAGGGAGAGAGAGAGAAAGAGAAAGAGAGAGAGAGAGAGAGAGAGAGAGAGAGAGAGAGAGAGAGAGAGAGAGAGAGAGAGAGAGAGAAAGAGAGAGAGAGAGGGAGAGAGAAAGAAATAGAGAACGAGAGAGAGAGAGAGAGAGAGAAGAGAGAGAGAGAGAGAGAGTGAGAGAGAAGGAGAGAGAGAGAGAGAGTGAGAGGACGGAGAGAGAGAGAGAGAGAGAGAGAGAGAAAAAAAACTTTTCCTTATGTCCTTCCATATCGTTCAAGGTCGCCGATGCTTCTAGACGTCAAAACTGCCAGAGGAAGAAGACGCTGCTGTTGCTCCTGCTGAAAACCCTCTTCGCTGCTGAATCTCCTCCTCCTGCTGAATCTCCACCTCCTGCTGATTCTCCTCCTTGCTGCTGAATCTCGTCTCTGAACTTTCCCGACCGAGGAGCTAAATGAAGACGACATCCTGACTGTATTCCGTAAAAGTTTCGGCATCTGCTAACCTCATCTTGTGCACCAAAGCAGAGGACGACGAATTATCACCAGGACGTGAGGAGGCTCTTCTTTCACCCCCTTCCCCCTCCTCCCCCACTCCTTCCCCCTCCTTCCCCCTCCTTCCCCCTCCTTCCCCCTCCTCCCCCACTCCTTCCCCCTCCTTCCCCCTCCTTCCCCCTCCTCCCCCCCTCCTTCCCCCTCCTTCCCCCTCCTTCCCCCTCCCCCCTCCTTCCCCCTCCCCCCCTTCTTCACCCTCCTCCCCTCTTTCGGGTCTTCGTGGTCCACTTTTTTCCTGGGTCTTTGCGATTAGTCTGTCTGTCTGTCTGTCTGTTTGTTTGTCATTTGATTTTTAAGGTTATTTGTTTTACGTTGTTTTTTCCCCTTTTAAAAGGGTCACTTTTTCCATTCTTTCTTTCTCTCTCTGTCTGTTTTTTTTTTTTTTTTGTTTGTTTGTGTGTTTTCCGTTGGTTTTTTTTCCATTCTTTGTTTTGTTTCTCCCTTGGTCTGTTTGTTTCTCTGTCCGTCTGTGTCTGGCTGTCTGTCTTTTTGTCTTTTTGTCTTTTTGTCTTTTTGTCTTTTTGCCTCTCTCTCTCTCTCTCTCTCTCTCTCTCTCTCTCTCTCTCTCTCTCTCTCTCTCTCTCTCTCTATCTATCTATCTATCTATCTATCTATCTCTCTCTCTCTCTCTTTCTCTTTTTTCTTTCTCTTTCTCTCTCTCTCTCTCTCTTTCTCTCTCTCTCTTGTTTGACATTCAGTTATCCTTTCACTATAAATTCTCAAATTTCCATTTTCTCTTTCCCTTTCTTCTCCCTGTTCACTTCTTTCCAACTTTCTCTTATTGTTGGCTGTGTTTATTTCCTTATTTTCCTGACATATACTTTCTTGCACAAATTACTGTTTTTTTCGAGTTTTTTTTTTTTTTGCTTTTTTTTGCATTTTTTTCTTATTTATCCAGCAATTTGCCACATTTTATTTATAAAACATACTTTCTTAAATTAACTTGCTTATTTTAATCCTTTGTCCCTCAAGGGAAATTGCCATCATCACTAAAAGATGCTGCTGAAAATATCTACACAAACATCATTTATATAGATAATAAAGAGACATCACAATAAATATGAGAAAAAAACAGCTAAATGTCACCAATACATTTATAATTAGAACGAACGTTATTATCCGTATCATTAACATTATCATTGGCCTCAACATTAACAGCTATTGTTATTACTTTATCCCCGTAGAGCCAAAAACATAACTAAACATTATTATGAAATGAAGCCCCGATCACAGAACAAAAAATCAATGATATAACGGCATATATTATTATATGTTATTATATAGATGCAAAAATTATCTTTAAGTCAGTCACCATCACTAAATTATAATAAATACTGTCACGAAAAACAACAAACATAATTCTATATCTATTTATCTCTCTTTGAGTTTATATATATATATATATATATATATATGTATATCTGCGTATCTAGCTATCTATCTATGTTATCTATGTATCTACACACACTCACAGACACACACAAACACACAAACACACACAAACATACACACGCACACACACAAACAAACAAATACACACATACACACGTACACAAATAAACCAACACACACGCACACACACACACACACAAAACACACACACACACATACAGACACACACAAATAAACACACACACACAAACAAACAAACAGACAAACTCACATACACATTCATACAAACAAACTCACACAAACAACACCCACACACAAACCATTACGTTACCACTAACTAGCAAGACCCGTACCATAAGCTATAGTTAAGCATAGCCACGGACGCCCACGAAACTCTAATTATAAACCTTCGTTAATATCCCCCAGACTGTGCGCGTCTAGAAATCGTGGTTTTGAAAGACATTTAGAGAGAGAGAGAGAGAGAGAGAGAGAGAGAGAGAGAGAGAGAGAGAGAGAGAGAGAGAGAGAGAGAGAGAGAGAGAGGGGGGGGGGGGGAGAAAGATTGAGAGAAAGGAGAAAGAGACATAGAGAGCGAGAGAGAGAGAGAAAGAGTAACTATTATCATTATACGATATGTTATATGATAATAATAATAATAATAAAAGGAATACGGAAATAATAATGATAATAATAATAATAATAATAATAATAATAATAATAATAATAATAATAATAATGATAATAATAATAACAATAGTAGTGATAATGATAATAATAATGATAATGTAATAAAATGAAAAGGGAGATAGAGAGGAGAGAAAGACACAAAGAAAAGAAGAGAGAGAAAGAAAGATACTAATCTGATCAATGTATTTACTATAGTAATGATCTTGATATCATAATATATAGACACAATATTAGTTAGTATTTTTGTAGTTGTTGTTATCTACTTTTACTATTTTTATTTATATTATTATTATTACTATCATCCTGATCACCATCATTATCACCTTCATCATAATCACCATCTTCACCATCGTCATCGTCATTGTCAT
>NC_061834.1:31165229-31167729 GCF_019202785.1 Penaeus chinensis | reverse complement strand
AGTTATCTATCTATCCACACATACACACAATACGTATCAGCGTGTGGTTTTATATGCGCGTGTGCATGTATACAGCTCCACGTGCAAGCCTTCGCTATTCCCCGCCGTGCAAGATTAGCATAATCCCTCCCCTAATTGCCGCACATCCCCTTGCAACACGCCCAATGCAAGGAGCGGAAGCCAAGCACGGGGAATTTCCCGAAGGGCGGAGGAGGCGCCGCTTGCAAGATTTATGTTGCTATTCTTCTTGTCGGAGGAGCACACGGGCGAACACGGGCGAACACCCACCGGTCCTCTCCCGTGTACACTGAATATGTTTTTCCACGCTGTTGCACCTGCAGGTTGAATTATCAGTGGCCATATTTCACTGTTATCCTCGAGCGCCGACTATACGATGCAAAACAACGCGAGGCATTTTTTTTTTTTTTTTTTTTTTTTTTTTTTTTTTTTTTTTTTTTTATACTGAACTGATGAATGAGATCCGTAAAACTAAACTGATTCCGGTTGTTAAGAGAGACAGTAGTGATTGCAGAGACGCGGATACTGTGCCATTCATTGCAATCTGCTCGTGATGGTTCGGAATGCAACAATAGAGGCGGCTCTGCGATGCAAGTTGCTCATATACTCCTATATTTCTGTTGATATGTCATTTCTGGCGATATGCTGTTTCCGATGACGTGTTTTTTTTTTTTTTTTTTTCTTTTCTTTTCTTTTTTTCCCGAAGGTATGTCATTTCTGCTGTTATACTAATTTTGTTGATATACTATTATTTCTCTTGATATGCTTTATGTTGATACACCATTTCTCTAACTATTATGTCTGTTTATACTATTCTCGGTGAAACTATTTCTTTTGATATACTATTTAGATGTAAACAATTTGCGTTGGTATGCTATTGCTTTAGTATACTATATCTGGAGTTTCTCGGTGATATACTCATGCTGATTTTGTCAATATCTGCCGGTGGACTATTTCTGGCAATTGGCAATATTTTGGCGATATGCTGTCTTCTGGCAACAGTAGATATCAATATCTACTGTTAGATTATTTCCTGCATTAGGCATTTTTTTTGGCGATATGCTGTTTTCTATAAAATACTACCTCTACTGAAATCCTCTTCCTATTTTTGCAATATGGTACAACAGTGACCTGCCTTTGTCAATATACCTTCAACAATGAAGTAAATCTGTTTCCCGAAAATCTATTATCCGAATTCAATAACAGTAAATACCGTGGCGATAGTAACACTACTCGTAAAAGGTAAATGGTAGTAGCAGCTGAAACCAATGGTAGTGTGTGGTAAGTGGTGCAGTTGAACCAACAATAATCAAATGGGTTAAAATTTCAATTGTGTTAAAATTAGTGTTGAATGGTAATGGTGTTGAATTTGGGTGATGATAAATGTTGCTGTGATGATGATACGTGTTGTTGTGATCGATTCGTTGTTCACTAATAATGGTAAGATTATCTTTGGCAATATTGTTATTTCCTTACTTAGTTAAGAATAATGATAATTAGGGTGATGGAATAACTAATGATGAATTAACAACAGCAACAATGCTTACAATGATGATAATAAAATTAATACAAATAAAGAGTGATGGAAACAGTAATATTCATCATGAAGCTGATAATAATAGTAATGATAATAAGGATGATGGGGATAATCATATTAATAGTAATAAGAACAATAAGAACAACAATAATGACAATTATAATAATGACAATTACGAAAACAAGAAAATAATAATAGTAACAGTAATAATAATAATGATAATAACAACAACAACAACAAACATACCACCACTACCAATACCAGTTATAATAATAATAATAATGATGATGATAGTAAGAATAATGATGATAGTAATAATAGCAAATAATAATGATAATAATAATAACAATAATAATAATAATGAAAATAATAACAATGATAATAATAATAATAATAATAATAATAATAATAATAATAACAATAATAATATAATGATAATAATAATAATAACAATAATGGTAATAATAATAGAAATAATAACAATAATAATAATAATAATAATAATAATAATAATAATAATAATAATAATAAAATAATAATAATAATAACAATAACAATCATCACCAGCATTATCATAACAATAATAACACTGATGATGATTATAATAGTAATGATAATAATAACCATGTTGATATTAATCATGTAAACTATGATGACAACAACTACAAAAGTAATAACAATAACAAGAGTGAAAATAATGTTAATCATAATATCAGTATTCATTATAACGATAATGATAACATCAACAAAAATAACTATGATAATAACAATAATGATAATAATGATGATAATTATAATATTAATGATAATGATAATAATAATAATAATAATAATAATAATAATAATAATAATAATAATAATCATGTTGAAATAGTAGTAGTAGTACTAATAGTAGTAGTAGTAGTAATAATGATAATAATAATAATAATAATAATAATAATATTA
>NC_061834.1:31122729-31127729 GCF_019202785.1 Penaeus chinensis | reverse complement strand
GAGAGAGAGAGAGAGAGAAAGAAAAAAGGGGTTACGAAGAAACTAAAGAAGAAAATATTCATGGAGAAAGAATAGGAAAAAAAGGAGAAGAAGAGGAGGAAGAAGAACATGTAACTCCTTTATTCCCCACCCCCCACACACACCCCCAAAACAAAATAATACAGGCAAAACAGAAAACGAAATATATATATATATATATATATATTAAGCACGTCGCTCTATACCAACTTTTACAAAGAAGAAAAGGAAGTAGGAAAAAGAAATTCCCCCTCCCCCCTAAAAAAAACGGCAAAATAAAAAGGCAAATTAAAATCCTCCCCCCCCAAAAAAAAAAAAAAAAAATTGTTAATAAATAATAATAATAATAATAATTAATAATAATAATAACAACAATAATAATAATGATGATAACAATAATAATAATAATAATGAATAATAATAACAGTAATAATAATAATAAAAATAATAACAATAACAATAACAATAACAATAATTATAGTAACAATAATAATAACCCTAATAATAACCATAATAATAACAATAGATAAATAAATACATGAATAAATACATAAAAAAATATAAATAAATAAAAAATCAACACGTACCTCCACACCAGCCTGCTCGAACCCTCCCCGAAGCCCCAATGAGGAAATTCAGCCCAAATGAGATGCCACGGCGAGCCTCCGCCAGTAAGTGCAGGCCACTGAGATAATTGCCCAGAAGCTAGAACGCATTATCAGGTACTCCATCAGCACGCGCTCGTTGCCACAATCCTCTAGGCCAAAGTAGGGCGGAAAGGAGTAGGATTTTCGACGTTAAGGTGTCTGTGAGATTCTTCTTTTTCTTTGTCTCTGTTGTTTGTTTTTTTTTGGTTCTTTTTGTGGAGGAAAGAAGACGGTTGATGTTTTTTTTTTTGTTTTATTAATTTATTTACATTTCTTTATTTTATTTGTTCATTGATTTATTTATTTACTTATTATTATTATTATTATTATTATTATTATTATTATTATTATTATTATTATTATCATTATTATTATTAGTAGTAGTAGTAGTAGTACTACAACTATCATTTGCTTTTGTCTAATCTATTTGATGATATTTATACATACGTGAGTGATTATGTGGATTCAATGATTGGTTTAGAGGATTATTTGAGCTTATTTCTTTATCTTGTTTCTTTATCTTACTTCGTTAGACATATCAACAAGGTTTAAATCTCTTCACACATTTCTTATCTTTTTACTTGTCTTTTCAATGAACTATTCAACTATTAATTCGTCCAAATATGAAAAACAACATCAAAGTGCTTATAAAACATTTTGTTT
Organism: Penaeus chinensis; assembly: GCF_019202785.1. Taxonomy (NCBI): domain Eukaryota; kingdom Metazoa; phylum Arthropoda; class Malacostraca; order Decapoda; family Penaeidae; genus Penaeus; species Penaeus chinensis. Next base: position 31,126,401 of record NC_061834.1, on the reverse strand, counting down.
ATACTAAAACTGTTATATCACTTGAGAATTATTCAGTAAAGTTAATTTACTTTCCAAAGTAAATATTAACATCGTCGCTTTGGCCACTTGCTATTTTATAGATTTTGCTAATGAAGCTTCGAGATTTCAGGTTAGTGTTCAAGCTCATTAGCATATCATTATTATCCTTGTTACGTCTTCTGATCTACTATTACGTTTAATATTGCTATTTCCATTGTTATTATCTTATTGCTATAACTGCTACTACTACTTCTACTATTATTTCTACTGCTGATGCTATTACTAATATACAAGTACTACTCCTGCTATTACTACTTCTACCCCTACTATAATTGTTGCTACTGCTACTACCACTACCACTACTACCACTGCTACTACTGCTACAACTACTACAATTACAACTACTACTACTACCGCTAATACTATTGCTACTACTACGACTACTACTACTACTGCTACTACTACTATTACTACCACTGCTACTACTACTACTACTACAAATAAGACTACTACGACTACCACTGTTACTACCACTACCACTACTACAACTACCGCCACTACTACTACTGTTACTACTACTACATTACTACTGCTACTACTACTACTACTGCTACTACTACTACTACAAATACGATTACTACGACTACCAATACCACTACCACTACTACCACTACCGCCACTACTACTACTATTACTACTACTACTACCGCTACTACTATTGTTACTACTACGGCTACTAAGACTACGAATACCACTACCACTGCTACTTCTACTACTACTACTACAAATACGACTACTACGACTACCACAACCACTACCACTACTACTACTACTGGGGCTTCTCAACTCAACCCCCCCACCCCCCACCCCAGCCACGTGTACGCCTACATTTAATGCAGAGTCTAGGAGCTGCGTATTCCATTAAACTCCGTATAACATCCACTCACTCTCATGCTACTCTCAGTGATCGCTAATTCGTGGTTCGTTTTAAAGAGAAGGTTAGTGTTATGGCTTGATGGGCGAGTTCAATCCATGCAAACCAGTGCAGGTGTGGTGGGGGGGAGGGGGAGGGGGGAGGCGATATCTGATGACGATTTATGACGTTCATTTCTTAAACTTCCTTTGATGTGACTTTAAATTGTCTTGTGTGGAGAGACTTGGTATGAATTCTTCGTGAAGTTCTAACACACACACACACTCACACACGTACGTACGCACGCACGTACACATACGCGCGCACGCATACACACACGCATACAGACACACAGAGAGGGAGAGAGAGAGAGAGAGAGAGAGGGGGGGGGGGTAGAAAGAGGAACAGAGAGAGAGAGAGAGAGAGAGAGACAGAGAGAGAGAGAGAGAGAGAGAGAGAGAGAGAGAGAGAGAGAGAGAGAGAGAGAGAGAGAGAGAGAAAGAAACAGAGACAGAGACAGAGACAGAGACAGAGACAGACAGACAGATAGACAGATAGTGACAAAGAGCGAAACGAATCATTATCTAATAAAATCAATAACCAGTACGAGTGCATTTCCAAGAGTTCATTGCAACAAACATAGGAAGGCTTTTCCGGGGAATGATTCATACAAAACCCGATGAATTATGCAGACTGGTAATCGAATTGAATAATTTAGTTCATCATGTCATTATACATTACTCAGACCTTTGTTCCTTTTTTTAGAACGTTGCTGTACCAAGATTTGAGATCACATCGAATATCCATTCTCTGTATTCTGGAATATCTATCTTCTGACATTTTGACAGATATGATAGATCAACACGCAATATACACACCCCGTTTTAATTCTTAACAACAGCATATTCTAAGACTATGCTGACTATCAGAGCACCGTAGATATTCTTTATTAGAAACTGTTTAGCTTGGTTTTACAGTCTTCATAGATATATTAAGAAATTTTGATTCGATTTACGATCCCTTTCACGCTACAGGGAAGCAAATTACCGAGTCAAAGTTTTGGCAATATGTTTATTAGTATATAACGAGAACTGTTAGATTATTGAAGAATTCGTTTACGATGCCAATGAAAATTATTATGAAAATATCATCATCATTATTGTTATTATCAACATGATTCACAGTCATCATCACCATCATGATTTGAATCATGTTGGAAAAAAATCAAATGCTGCATTGCGAACTTTTCTATGCAATTAATGTGTCCATTATAGCACCATTAGCGCTACTATGATATTTTCGCTTGCATCTCAATCATCAATATCACATTAGCATCATTATTGTCGTTATCAACAACATGATTCAGATCACAGTCATCATCATCATCATCATCATCATGTGATCTGAATCATGTTGATAATGACAATAATGGTGATGATGTGATATTGATGATTGCAGATGCAAGCGATATGTTCACAGTAGCGCTAATGGTGCTATAAATGATACATTAATTGCTTATAAAAGTTCACAATGCAACATTTAATTTTTTTCAGAATGGTCATTTCATACTACTAATATACCTACAGATAATGTGTAGCTATTTGTAGAAATAATTGCCAGTTAAAGCAGAATACTTCAGGTGTAAGGAACAAACAGAAAAGTACTAATCAATTGTTCAATAAAAATCCTTGAAAGAGAGGAATAACGAAGAAGGGAGGCAGGGAGAGAAATGAGAAAGAGAGAGAGAGTATAAAAAAGAAAGTCAGAGAGAGACTGCTATATATAGAGAGAGATTAAAAGAGATAGATAGATAGATAGATAGATAGATAGATAGATAGATAGAGAGAGAGAGAGAGAGATTGAGAGGGAAGAAGGGAGGGAGAGAAAGACAAAGAGACAAACAGACAGACAGACAAACAGAGAGAGACAGAAAGTGAGAATGGGAAATTTTCTCCTCTCACTATCTCTCTGCAAACCCAGCGCTTAAATGAAACCTTTCTTAAAGTTACGAGAGCATCCCGTTATGGAAATGAGGCTTTGCTACAAACTACTGTAAGAGTTAACTGGCTGCAAAGCCTTTAACCTGCTTAGCAGTAGTTAACCTCCATGTCTCTGAAAGTGCTTGCTGTACTTAATAATGCAAGAGTACAAAGATCTGTTGCGTGAAGATAAAACTAGTCTTTATATTTATTTGAGTAGGTTATAATGTGTAATATATGTATATATACATATATACATATATACATATATACATATATACCTATATATATATATATATATATATATATATATATATATATATATATATATACATATATATATATATATATATATACATATATATATACATATATATATATATATATATATATATATATATATATATATATATATATATAACACACTCTCTGTGTGTCTCTGTCTATCTGTCTGTAATTTATTTACCTTTCCTTAGGTATTTATTCCTTTACTTATTTATTTTTGTGTAGCCATCATTCTTATCATCCTCATCAATCGTGATCATCATGAAAATCATCCGCATCATTATCACTGTTATTATTGTTATTATATTAATATATGTTATTATTATCATTGTTGTTATCCTCATCATCATCATCACCATTATCATTATCGTTTTTATCATCATTATCATTATCATAATAATATCATGAACATCATCCCTATCGTTATCATTATCACTGTTATTATGTTATTATATGTTATCATTATCATCATCATCATCACCCTCTTTATCATTA
>NC_061834.1:31112729-31115229 GCF_019202785.1 Penaeus chinensis | reverse complement strand
TATGTTGTTTGTTTTATTATAAGAATAAACCTGTGTTTTTATACCGCTTTGACTTGCCTTTCCCATTGGTTCGTGATCTACATCTACATCTACATTACTACTATACGTAACACTACTTGTACTCTACTTACCTTACGTCCCATACTTACCTTGTCTTATTCTTGCCTTTTTGCCTTCGCTTAATTCACATTAGCTCTGTTTCTCTGTTCGTGTTTTCCCGTTTTCCCTCACGGATCCCTTCTTTCACGTTTTCATACTTTCCTGTCATTTAGCTATTTTATGTGCCCATTTTTTGTATAGTTTCATTATTTTTTTTATTTATGAATTTTAAAACTTATTTTTGACTCGCTATACACTATTTAATAAATTAAACGAAATACATTATGGGTAAAACCTCACCAAGCGCGGAAAGCCACCAGTATAAAAGGTCAAGCCAGGTCGGTCAGAGGGAGAGAGGCTTTTTACCTTGTGTGGTGACAGACCGTTGGATTTTTAGCTGGCTGACTTGTGCTTCTCGAGGTGTGGCGGGTTGCCTCTGTTGTAACAAGTAAATGTATGGTGTTTTGTCGTGTATACCGGTTATGTTCAGAAAGATTTGTGCGTAATAAATTTATAATATGGATGCTCTTTTTATGTTGCCTTTTTAGTCAGTACCAAATTAACATCTCTAACTCTACGGAGTTTGATTATCCACTACAGTTATTATTATTATTATTATTATTATTATTATTATTATTATTATTATTATTGTTATTATTATCAGTATTATTATCATTACTACTATTACCGTCACCACCATTGTTATTATTATTTTTATTATTATCATTATTGTTGTTATTGTCTTATTATTGTTATTGTTATTGTTATTATTGTTATTATTATTATGATTGTTATTATTATTATCATGATTATCATTATTATTATTATCATTATCGTTATTATTATTATTATTATTATTATTATTATTATTATTATTATAATTATTATCATTATTATTATTTTTGTTGTTGTAATTATTATTATTATTATTATTATTATTATTATTATTATTATTATTATTATTATTATTATTATTATTATTATCATTACTATTATTATTATTATTATTATCATTAATATTGTCATTATTATTATTACTATTATCATTATTATCAATATTATTATTATTATTATTATTATTATTATTATTATTATTATTATTACTATCATTATCTTTATTATTATTATTATTATTATTATCATTATTAATATCATTATTATTATTATTATTATTTTTATTATTATTATTATTATCATTAATATTATAAAAATCATTATCAATATCATTATTATCATTATAATTATTATTTCTATTATCATAATTGTTGTTGTTGTTGCTGTTATTATTTTTATCATTATTATTATTATTATTATTATTATTATTATTATTATTATTATTATTATTATTATTACAATTATTATTATTATTATTATTATTATTATTATTATTATTATTATTATTATTATTATTATTATTATTATTATTATTACCTTAAAAATTATAATTATTAATTTTATTGTTATCATTATCATCTTTATCATCATTATTATCATAACTATTATTGTTATTATTATCATTATTATTATTATTGTTACTATTATTATTATTATCATTATTAATATTGTTATTATTATTATGTTTATCATATTTTTATTACCATGATTCTTCTTCTTCTTCTTATTATTATTATTATGATTATATTATTATTTTATGATTATATTATCAATGATCATAATCTATTATTATTATTATTTTTATAATCATTATTATTTCTATTATAATTATTATTATTATTATTATTATTATTATTATTATTATTATTATTATTATCATAGTCATCGATATGTTCATTATAAGTATTATTACTGTTTCCATCCTTTTATATTCATTATTATTATTATTATTACTATTTTCATTATAACTGCCATTATAAGTATTTTTGTTATTGTCAATTTTATTATCATCATTATCATTGTGGTTACTATCTTTATTATCATATTAGTATCATCGTCATTATTTTCATTGTTATAATTATCTTCTTTCTTCTTATTATTATTGTTATTATTATTATTATTATTATTATTATTATTATTATTATTATTATTATTATTATTATCATTATCAATGTTATTATTATTGTAATTATTATTATCATGATTATTATTATTACCATTATTATCATTATTATTATTGTTATTTTTATCATTATCATTATTATAATAATGATTGTTATTGTTAGAATTTTTATTATTATTATCATTTTTTATTATTACTATTATCATCATTAATATTACTATTGTTACTATTATCATCATCATTATTATTACTATCATTACCATAATTTTTATTATTATTATTATTTTTATTATTATTATAATCATCCTTTGTATTATCATTATTATAATTATTACTCTTATTATGTTTTTGTTTTATCATTATCATTATTATTATCATTACTGT
>NC_061834.1:31105229-31107729 GCF_019202785.1 Penaeus chinensis | reverse complement strand
GTAAAAGCAATAACAGTGACAGTGATATAGCGCGGGTATTACCAAGAGATACTGAAAGGGAATATTTAAAGTGCTCGGGACTCTCCCCTTTTCAAGCACGTTATCTTCTCTTAGCCATGTACACCTTGGGTTGGATGGTATGTCTTGCTTGTAATTCTTCTTTTATCACTTTCTTGGGAGGAGATTCTCGTATTCAGCTTCTTCTTAGAGGAGAGGAAGGAAACGCATTCAGAAATGAGTGGAAATAATTATCTAAAAATATTTAAGTCTTTTCCCCGTTATATATGGAACATCAAAACATCCATATCATAATTCGACCAACACCTGTTTTATATCAACAAAACATATGGAAATCATTTTTGTCTACCGGTGACTACAAAGCAGTACAGTACAAAAAAAGGTACAAACGAAGGCCCTTTAACCATTACAAAAACGAATTTACATTCCCCCCCCCCCCTTTCCCTTATAAAACGAGTCTCCAGTATATGGGAAAACCTGCGTGTTTGGAAGGCTGTAAATTCCCTTATCCGCGAGACCAATCACCTTGCTGATTTTCACGGAATGGGAAACACCGGTACCCGTATTTTGATGGGACGCAAAACGATAGCGTAGCAAAAATATTATATTTATCATGGGTGCTTCAGCAATCATAACAACTCTTAATATTCATGAAACCAGATACGTTTGCGATTGCCACAAAGTGATAATTTTTTTTATGTCTTTTTCATTTGTCCATTAAGGCTATCAAACCACACATGGGAATTTTTACAAGATCCTTTACATTCCATCGAATGTGGTTCTATGGAAATCAGGGATACAGTAATTTTATAAAACGCAAACTTACGGCAAATGGTTATTTGCTGACTCACATACTTTAAACATACTCATGCGTCCATACACATAAGTAGGTAAAAAAGACGGATAGATTGATAGATAGATAAAGAAAGATTGATAAAGAGAGAGAGAGAGAGAGAGAGAGAGAGAGAGAGAGAGAGAGAGAGAGAGAGAGAGAGAGAGAGAGAGAGCTGAGAGAGAGAATAGAAGGTGATAAAAGAGAGAAAGGGAAAGAGAAAGGAAAGTGAGAAAATTAGAGAGACATTCAATTTGATAAATAAATAAATACACAATATATATATATAGATAGATAAATAGATAGATAGAGAGAGAGAGAGAGAGAGAGAGAGAGAGAGAGAGATAGAGATTGATAGAAAGAGAGAGCGAAAGAGAGGGAGAGAGAGAGAGAGAGAGAGAGAGAGAGAGAGAGAGAGAGAGAGAGAGAGAGAGAGAGAGAGAGAGAGAGAGAGAGAGGGAGAGAGAGAGAGTTAGAGACAGAAGATAGAAAGAGATAAAAGAGAGCTAGAGAAGAAAAAAAAAACGAAAACTAGATAAACAAATACATAATCCAATAAATCAACAACAACAACAAAAAAAAAAAAACAACAACAGAGAACCGAGCCATTGAACACAGAACCCCCCAAAAATGAGCACACAAGAAGCCACGCAAATATTTTTCCTGCGCCCAGAAACTCATATCTCTATCTTACTTGACTAAAATTGCTTGAGTTTCCCTTTTTCTATGCTTGTTTCGACCTGTCTCATCTCCCTTTCTCTTCCCTATCTTTCGCTTTCTCCTTCTCTCTTGTTTTTCCTTCTCTCTCTTTCTCTATTCTCCTCCTATTTGTCTATATTTTTTTTCTTCTTATTTTTGTGATTGGTTTCGGTTTTATTTTATTATCTTCCTTATTTTAATTTTACTTCTGATTTTTTTTTTTTCAGGTTTTATTTTCCTTCTAATTCTTCTTTTACACTTTTTTTTTCACTTCCTTCTTCTTGTTCTATTTTCACTACTTCCGTTTCATTTTCTCTCCTTTCTGGTTCTTATTTCCTTTTTTATTCTCTCTTTATATTATCGTGATTTTTCTTCTTCTTCCTCCTGCTTCTCCTCTCACTCTTCCTTCTCTTTTTTGATCTTTCTCCTTCTCACCTTTTCCCTAATCCTCCTTTTGTGTTTCACCCTTCTCTTCCTCTTCGTGATAATTTCCTACCTCTTTTCTATCTCTATTTTTCCTTCTTAATTCTCCTTTTCCTCCTCTTCTTCTTCTCTTCTCTATCTTCATCCACCTCCTCATTCTCCTCTTCCTCCTATTCCTCCACCTCTTCTTCTTCTGATTCCTCTTTCTCCTCTTGCTGCTCCTGCTCCTGTTCTTCTTCTTCCTCCTCTTCCTCCTCCTCCTCCTCCTCTCTTCTTCCTCCTCCTCCTCCTCCTCCTCTCTCTTCCTCCGCATCTTCTTCTTCTTCCTCCTCCTCCTCCTCCTCCTCCTCCGCTTCCTCTTCCTTCTACTCCTCCTCCTCCTCCTCCTCCTCCGCTTCCTCTTCCTTCTACTCCTCCTCCTACTCCTCCTCCTCCCCCCCCCCCCTGTTTTTCTTCCTCTTCCTCATACGCATCGATAGTTGCCGGAAAGTTCATAGGGCATATTGCTAATGAGTGAATATTTGGAAA
>NC_061834.1:31060229-31062729 GCF_019202785.1 Penaeus chinensis | reverse complement strand
CATCAGCATTATTATTATTATGATTAACATTGTCATTATTAATATTACTTTTATCATTGTTATTATCATTATCACTATTATCATTATTACCATTATCATTATAATGATTATCATTATTATAATCATTATCATCATTAATATTATTATAATTATCATCATCATATTCATCATCATTATTACCATTCTTATCATCATTACTATTACCATTGCTATTATTATTACCATTATCATTATCATTAATATCACTTCTATCATCATCATCATCATCATTTATTTATTTTTCACCTATATATCTATCTGCTTATTCACATAGTCACACAAACGTATTTATCTATCTCTAAAATCATCTAATTAATCATGCATCTATCTATGATCTTATCAGTAATGAGACTGTGGAAACAGTCAGACTTAACGCACCATCTCTACCGAACTAGAGTTGAGACTGCAGTTTCCTTCTGGCAAACTGTGCTCTGTACACCATCTGATTAGGGGGAAATAATTGGACAGCCTGATTCTATCTTCTCGCTAATTACAAAGTTTCCTAATATTACTGGAGGTCCACCGAAAGTTGCCTACGCTCGGCGGCGCTATTGCGTCGTTTAGATAGTAGACTTGTCAATGAGTGTACAATGAGTGTTGTTTTTTTCTTTTTTTCTAGTTGAGGGATATAAGCATGTGTGAGTGTATATATCCACACACACACACACACACACACACACACACACACACACACACACACACACACATATATATATTTCTTCTTTATATTTTTAATTTTTCGTTTCTCTTTCTTTTCTTTTTCTTTTTTTTCTTTTCTTGTTTTCCTTTTCTTCTTTTTCTTCTTTTTCTTTTCTGTTTGTTACTTTTTTGGTGTATGGGGGGAGGTCTTGATTTGCATATCCATTTTGATTGTTCTTTTTTAATTAAGATCAAGTCGTAGCTATTAAAATCGGAATGGATCCTACCAGTCGTCTTTCCCCGGAATAATTTCCTGAGTATCAAATATGAAGAATTAAATCCTGTATTATTCAATATTTCACTGAGGAGAATATTAATGTCTCTCGGCTGTACTTCCTCCTTATCTCCTTATCTCTTTCTCTCTCTTTCTCACTTTCTCTCTATCTCTTCTTCTCTCTTGCGAAATCTACTTATCCCTGCAATTCTCTTTCTCTCTCTCTCTCTCTCTGTCTCAATATTTCTGTTAACATCTAATCTCTCTCTCTCTCTCTCTCTCTCTCTCTCTCTCTCTCTCTCTCTCTCTCTCTCTCTCTCTCTCTCTCTCTCTCTCTCTCTCTCTCACACACACACACACACACCCCCCCCCCCCCCCCACTCACTCACTCACACACTCACTCACTCTCTGTCTTTCTCTGGCCCTCCCTTCTCTCTCTCTTTCTTCCTCAACGTTCCACTACCTCCTTCCCTCACTCTCCTTTTCCCATTCACCTTTTCTAACTTAGTGGCAAGTGCTTTAGCAAGTGCATGAAGTTGAAAAATAATGACTTCAGTAATTCCGGGAAATTGGCATTAGTATAATCGACTACAAAATACTTGAGGTGTGATGAGGAACACCTGTGTTAAAAATTCTTAATTTCAGAGTCTTAGGATTTTCTCCACACCATTTTTCGAGTTCTTAGTGAGTTTCTTTCTTATTTTGCATGCTGGGTTTATGGTTATTGTTATTATCATTTGTCTCTTAAGTACTCAATGAAGTGAATTTGTTATTTTCAAAAAAATATTTATTTTTATCTATCTGTTTTATATATTACTATTTATTAATTCATTTATTATTTATTTTGTTTGCACAGCCACTTGAATACTTTGGTTCTTGCACACATTCCATTATCTATTTTTCCCAAATTGTTCAAAATTATTTTTCCTTTTTTGGACATTTTCAAATTTCTTGGAAAGGTTTTCTCATCTGTACTTTCTCCCTTGGGTTTCAGTCACCGAGGCGTCCATTGTAACGATTTTCTATAGAAAGAGCACAGTTATATCGGCTTCACGAGGTAGGCTCATTCTCTGTCTGCCTGTCTGTTTGTCTATTTGTCTCTCTGTCTGTCTATATCTGTCTATCTGTCTTTCTGTCTCTCTTCCTTTCTCTCTCGCTCTCTCTCTCCTTCACACACACACACACACACTCGCACAAACACACACACACACACACACACACACACACACACACACACAACACACACACACACACGTCATATAACTTGAAGCCTATATAAGTCATATTTAGTGAATATGATTTTGTCAGAGGCTTACCTTGAATAATCATAATTACAACAACAGTAATCATCATCATACTCATCATCTCATCATCATCATCATCATAACTTCATCCTTATCATCATCCTCATCACCATCATCACCATCATCTTTATCACCATCATCATCTTTGTTAACACCATCATTATCACCATTATCATCCTTATCACCATCACCCTTAACATCTTCATCACCATCATAATCACCATCACCACATCATTATCTTCAT
>NC_061834.1:31052729-31055229 GCF_019202785.1 Penaeus chinensis | reverse complement strand
TAGGCTCGGTCCTCGAATACTGTAAAGAGATAAGCTAACAAGATGCAACGCCCACATCACAGAACATATTATTATTATTATTTATCTACCTGTCTACTTTCTATCTCTCTCTCTCTTCCTCTCTTTCTCTGTTTCTGTCTCTCTCCCTCTCTCGTTCTGTCTCTCTCTCTCTCTCTCTCTCTATCCATCTACACACGTACAAGTGTGTGTGATAACACTGGATAAATATAAATTGAGACCAAAAGTCATGTTGAACTGTAAAAGCATTATTTTGTCATATGAAACCTGGTCTATATAAATTTAGTTTACCTCAGCTCGGCAAAATACGACAAAAAAAGGACAAAAAGAAACGAATAAGAACATAAACAAGATAAGAGAAAAAATCCATATAAAAAGAAAATCGAATGACTTTCGTTACAGGAAATACTTTCAGTAAAGCTTCTCATTTCCTGCCTGATATAAAACCGGTCCAACGCAGTGGTGGCCATTTCGGTCAAAAGTCGTAATTTGGCCTCGGAACTCCTAATTGGAAACCGAAACTGTCGAAGTGGCGAGATTTCGGACACACTTTTTCCTGTCAAGAGCACGTATATTTTGTTATGTGGTATTTAGAGAGAGGGAGAGAGAGAGAGAGAGAGAGAGAGAGAGAGAGAGAGAGAGAGAGAGAGAGAGAGAGAGAGAGAGAGAGAGAGAGAGAGAGAGAGAGAGAGAGAGAGAGAGAGGGAGAGAGAGGGAGAGAGAGAGATAGAGAGAGATAGATAGATAGATAGATAGATAGATAGAGAGAGATAGAGAGAGAGTGAGAGAGAGGGAGAGAGAGATAGAGAGATAGATAGATAGATAGATAGATAGATAGAGAGAGAGAGAGAGAGAGAGAGAGAGAGAGAGAGAGAGAGAGAGAGAGAGAGAGAGAGAGGGAGAGGGAGAGAGAGAGAGAGAGAGAGAGAGAGAGAGAGGTGGGGGCGGGTGATAGAGATAGGAGGCGTGTGAAATAGAGAGAGAAGGGAAGGGGGGGGGGGGGGAGAGAAATAAAAGGAAAGAGAGAGAATGAGAGAAGAGTGATTTAAGGGTCACGTGCAGACATACAGACATAAAGTCAAAGTCAAAACACATTATTCCATTAATTACAATGGTTCTTTTTTTTACATATAGAGTGACATCATACAATAATACAGAGTAAGTAGAAACAATAGTAAATATATTGGCAGAGGATCTATGAAATAAAATAAAAAATATCACATCATTAGAGATAGAAGTACATGGTTTGGCTTTGCATTTAACGGCCTGATGTAATTGACCAATTAATAATTCAATTTATTTTTGTTTAAAGTAATCAAGTTGATGTTTCTAATATTTTGTGGTAGGTTGTTCCAGATCTCGGGGTCCTTGGATTTGCATTTGCCTTGACCCAGTTTCCGTGAATGACCTTTTGACGTGCAGAGAGTTAATATGTCTGGTTTGAATGCCTGTTTTGTTACCATGTTTACAGTCATTGAACTTATTTCGAAAATAAATTGATTTTTGCTAATTATATTTTTTAAATTTGATTTATTTATTTATTTATTTTTGTTTTGTTTATACTCAGAATGAAGAGTGTTATATCGGTCATGTTTAGATGGGACATCTAACAATTTTGGTCATTAGTGAGGCAGTGGCTTCTATAATATTTTTAGTACGTTTGAGAGAATGCCTACTTGTCTATTAACGTCATCTGTTGTAAGAATCTCTGAGAGGGTCGACTGGCTGGCACAAATATTTTGACAAAGTAATTAGGGGTCATAATTTGCCAGGTCACGGGAAGATTTCATGGCTGGTTGTCGCTTGGGCCTCCTTATATCTTCTGTTATAGTTAATAGTTCGTGGTCTGCAATTTGACAAGGGATAACCGTCAGTATAGGTAATGAGATCAGATATATTTGATATTAAGACGGTTAACACGGATGAGTGTTTCCTGTGATTATAGTAGGTTTACTTATAAGCTGTTTTAATTTGTTTTTCTCAATGATCTCGGCTAACTTTGAATTTGATTTGATCAGGTCATCGTTTAAGTCTCCCAGAATTAAAAAAAAGTTCTCTTTTCATTGACGTTTCTCTTAAAAATATCTTCGAGGTAGTCAAATGATTCAGCCGTAGCATGAGGGTGTCTATAGATTGTACCAATAATGAAGTAGGAATAAATTTGGCGTTGTATACCCAGATGTCCTTCACAGCTGTATTATTTACAGCTGTAGTAGAGATTTCATTTGATTATGCATACTCCTCCATCTCGCCATGCATTTGTAAACAATGAAATTTTGAATGTTTATGAAATTACTTGACATTTCTCATGAAGCCATGTTCCACTAATGCAAAGGATGCCTCTCCGAGATCATCACTTCAATTTCTTCTAAGTGACTACGGAGAGATTGGGCATTGATATGTTCTAATTCGATTGTATAGCATGATGTGGCCTTTGGTCTTGCTGACTGTGACGACGTCAAACAAGCTGGTCGTTTTTGTA
>NC_061834.1:31032729-31037729 GCF_019202785.1 Penaeus chinensis | reverse complement strand
GAAGAGAAAAAAAAATATCGAGAGAAGTCGGAATGAACTGATATGAATGCACAGATTTGATTGTCATTTGCATTCTTAAGAACTTTTGGAATTTATAGTGAAGATGATTCTAAACTAAGCATACTTAACAATGCCGAGAAATCGCCTTTGGTCAAGTGTTAACATTTAGAATAATAATTCCTAAATTATAAATAGTTATGTTCAATTTTCGCATACTCTCTTCAAACCAATGTCTTGTTAAAATATTTTGCTCAATTTGTGAGCTTTCTACAAATAATCACTTAAAAAAATGAATATATATATATTAATTTAAATCTCATTATACGTGTGTATGAATATATATGTATATTATATGCATATGTATATACATATGTACACACACACACACACAAACACACACACACACACACACACACACACACACACACACATATATATATATATATATATATATATATATATTTGTTTCAACCGACATTGGCCTCTCTCTATTCACTATTGAGAGGTTATATGGCAGTGCCACCCTTGCCTGATTGGATGCCCTTACTAATCAACCGCGGTTCGGCGCGCTGATACTTGTGCCACGGCGGTGACTTCCCCTATGACACCTGCGTTTGACTTCTCAAGGCAATATGTCGTTTTCTCGGGCTCGTGCTAGTCATTTTTACGACTGCTGCGACGGGGAATTGATCTCAGGACCACGAGGGTCGGAGTCCAGTGTTCTAACCACTGGACCATCGCGGCAGTCGTGTGTATATATATATATATATATATATATATATATATATATATATATATATATATACATATACACACACATATACATATATATGTGTGTACACACACACACGCGCGCGCACGTATATACACACATACAAACACATATGTAAATATGTGTGTGTCTTTTTAGTTTAAATCAAACGATGCTTTTATGACATAGCAGGTAAGGAGAGTCGATATCATAGCGATGGAAATACCATTAATATTGTTGGTACTTGGACACTGAACCACGTGATTCGGTTTTTCGCTCTCTTAATGCATGTTTCGACTTTCCCCCATCTGATGCCCTTTAACACCGTCCCTTAAAGCTTTTTCTCTATTCCCCTTGCCTCTTATTATCCTTTTACTTCCCTACTGCTCTTCCTTCCTTTCGGATTTATCTTTTGAGTTCCCTCCCTCTTCCCGGGTTTTTTTTTCTCACTCTCTCTTTCATTTCCAAGTTAGGCATCCATTTTTATTATCTTTTCTCCTATGGCATGTTGCATAGGATGTTTAGTTTTTTATTGTTTAAGTAAAGATTTATGACCAAAGTTTATATTGACGGCGATAGATTATAGGCCTATTGATCACGTGAGATGACGCCTTGGTCAGATGCTGCGGACATCATTTTATCATCACTATTCATCGACTTAAAGAAAGGAGAAAGGCGGAGGGAAGCGAAGGTAGATATAAAACCAGATTGAATAACTTGTGGAAATTCATCTATAGTGTTGTCAGTCACCTCCAACTTAATACAACACAGGGAAATGAGACAGGGAGGCGCTGTAGCTCGAAGGCGCGATACTTGAATTAGTTTAATTGGCTATATCAAGGCCAGTTCCATTGTCTTGCGGGGACATAAATCTCCCTCAAGATCTCGGGAATTCGCTGGCGTTGTTGATCGTCGAACAACAATAGGCAAAGTTGTTCCTCTGTCTCCCAGAACTGTTCTCGTCCCGCGCTATGTGATCGCGAGAGGAACAAACGTTATTCAACTTTTCTTTGGTGTTTCTCCCTCTCCCTGGCAATAACAGGACTAAAAACGCAATACATCCAGCATGTAATTTAACTTTGTTAATAAAGAATACTTTCCAGTGACGTTACTGTTACTCCTTTTTTGTTGTTGTTGCGGCTCGGCCTTAGCCTGGGTCTGGCCCACATGTCTCCCGCCGTCTGGTAATTCCATTATCAGCCCACTTTGCTGGCAACATTATCCTAGGAACTTAAGCTCTGATGAGCGCATCACACAGACGCTTCTGCGAGACTTCAGCTGCTTCAAGTCCTGACTTTATGTTCACGATAATCTTCAGCTCACATTACTGTGCCATTATGTGCTTACAGTGACTTTACCCGCCTGGTGTACCCCCTACCTCCGTTCCCACCCTTCCCTTCGTTGATGTCCCCCTCTCCCTTCTTCTCTCCCCTCCCCTTCACCCATCGTTCCTTCTCTCATCACGTACCCCCTCTCCCCCACCTTCCTTCCTATCTCCCTCTAGTTCCTCCCCCCTCTCCCTTATTAACCCCCCCCCCCCCTTCACATTCCCCTCTGTCGACCACCCGCTGCCAGACTTTCTAGCAATAATAGATGAAGTTGATGATGCCGATTATCATGATTACAATGACAATGATTTTGCTGCGAAGATGATTTTGCTAAATAAAACATCACTAAACAAAACATAAGAAAAAAAATAACAACAAGGCATAATAATTCAAATAATAATGAAGCCATAAACTACCGAATAAAACCTACCAGGCACACCACAGCCGCAAGGCCGAAACGACCGTGAAATTATATAGAACTTCCACCTATAAAAAGGTTATTGCAAGATAGATTATCTATCGACAAAATGAAAGACATAAACCACTGCAACGGTAATGGTAACTTGCCACATCGGGAACTTAAGTTTACAAGCGTTTTATCGTTTTGATGTTGAATAGAAAACCTAGGGAAGAAAACCCGCATTCGAAAAGTAAAAGATATCAAGGCCGACTGAAATAGCTTCAAAATGCTTTAACGACATGTTGCTTCAGTTGACTTTATTCAGTTATTGTTATTGTTACTATTATTGTTGTTATTATTATCATTATTATTATTATTATTGTTATCATTATTATTGTTATTATTATTATTATTATTATTATTATTATTATTATTATTATCATTATTATTATTGCTGTTGTTGTCGTTTTGTTGTTGTTGTTATTATTATTATTATTATTATTGTTATTGTTATTGTTATTGTTATTGTTATTGTTATTGTTATTATTATTATTATTATTATTATTATTATTATTATTACTATTATTATTATTATTATTATTACTATTATTATTATTATTATCATTATCATTATTATTATTATTATTATTATTATTACTATTATTATTATTATTATCATTATTATTATTACTATTTTTATTATTATTATTATTAGTAGTAGTAGTATTACAATTCTTTTTTCTTTACTTTTGGAGCAAATTCGTGTGTTTTGTTATATTTATATCTTTATATATATCGATGTATTCTGTAATAGTCTAAGAAATATTGAAATTAGAAGAAGAAGGAGGAGAAGGAGGAGAATTATAATAATAATAATAATAATAATAATAATAATAATAATAATAGTAATACTAATAATAATAATAATAATAATAATAATAATGATAATAATAATAATCAGAAGAGGTAGGAGAGCAACAACGACAGAAAAAAAGAAGAATGAAATAAGATGAAGATGCAAATAAATGAAGAAGAAGAAAAAAAAAACAGATGAAGAAAAAATAAAATAATAAGAAGAAGAAAGAAAGAAACATAGGCTCCAGAGGAAAAGAAATGTAAATAAAATGTGTTAGAGAGTCATACTGTGCAAGAGTAATTCACCGACATTCGAATACAGCGAGAGTTTAATATTAGTAAGTCTATCCACCAACCAACATTGCCCCCCCCTAACAATACTGCACATCCCCTCCCCCCACTAAGACTGTACCCCCCCTATCTCTCCACCAACACTGTACCCCCCATGCTTCGACCTACACTGCACACCCCCTCCCCCCACTAAGACTACACCAACACTTTCCTATAAACCCACTCTCCCCTTCCCCCAAAAGCTCCTTCATGAAAACACTAAAACCCACCCATCCACACAATCCCTTAGAGAAAAAAAAAAAAAAAAAATACCCACACCCACACTCACACTTCCTTTTACAAAGATGTCGTAGACACACGAAGGCATTATCTCGTGAACAACGCGAGGGCAAAGCGGATGCTACAAGAACGGGTGAAACAAACAAGCCGGGACGAGACATCAAAAATAGAATAACATTGCGAGGATTCGAGCGGACTCCAGACAAAAAAATGGGGTCAACAGGACAAGACGCAGATACAAAAACTAGAGGCGCACCATGACGTCAAAGTGTTGAAAACAGAAGCAAAAAAAAAGTCACGAGTAGTTTGAAGCGATCACTATATATATTACAACACATTACAACAAAAAAGAAGTCACGAGTGCGAAGACAATAACTAGTTTGATCTTTCAAATTAGTGAAAAAAAATTATATTATATCCATGATAACTGTTAAGGGTGTGACCGGGTGGGCTCCCATATCGGGAATAAAAGACGGTTAGTGACAGACAAACGCGGATTAGATTTCGGAGTAGCATTCAATAGCCATGTCCTTTTTGTGGCACATCTTGGTAAGCCCGGTTGAAGTGATTTAGTGCCTTATCTTGAGGGAATGTAATGGACGGGAATGTGCTATGGATAATGTGGATTAAGTAGTATTAGGGATTATTTCCTGATTTACGTGCGGCTATATGATGAACCAAGAATTGTATTTGATTAAGTTAATTTTGGACGAATTATATAATGGAATAATTATAGATTTAATTGTCAAGTTTGAAGAATGATATAGCTGAATACAAATAGATTTGAATTTTAAGTGTAAGGATATATTAAGTTAGTTTAGAAAGTGAGGAATTAATTAATTACTTTTAAGAGATCTCAAATCTGCGGAAGTGTGATTTAACAGTGATGAAGATTATTAATTTCCAGTGGAGCGTAAGAATAATTTTGTGTTTGCATAATGTATGTGTGAGTTAAGTATTTTCTAGGATAAGTTTTTGCTTGATTTAGTTACTGCTTAACGAGATTTATTTAGTATTATTATTGTCTGATTAAGTATTAGATATTTTCTGTCCATTTTTGAAGTGTACTCATTTATTTTTTAATGGAGATAATCTT
>NC_061834.1:30940229-30942729 GCF_019202785.1 Penaeus chinensis | reverse complement strand
ATATATATATATATATATTTATATATATATATATATATATATATATATATATATATATATACACATTATATATGTACATTATATA
Source organism: Penaeus chinensis (assembly GCF_019202785.1). NCBI lineage: Eukaryota > Metazoa > Arthropoda > Malacostraca > Decapoda > Penaeidae > Penaeus > Penaeus chinensis. The sequence goes on along the minus strand of NC_061834.1, from coordinate 30,942,644 downwards.
TATACATATATATAAATATATATATATATATATATATATATATATATATATATAAATATATATATATATATATATATATATATATATATATATATATATATGCATATATATACATATATTACGTGTGTGTGTGTGTGTGTTTCTATTATGATGATGATGAAGTGATAATAATACTGATACCGATAATGAAGATGATGATACTACTGCTGCTACTAATATTAATAATAACAATAATGACAACAACAACAATGATGATAATAATAACAATAATAATAGTCTTAATTATAATAAGGAAAATAATAATAATAGTAATAATATTGGTAACGATAATAATAATAATAATAATAACAAAGATAAAATTAAGAATAAGAATAAGCAGGATAATAAAAGTAACAATGATAATGATACTAATACTGATAATGATACTAATACTGATAATGAGAGTGATGATGATACTAATAACAGTAATCGACGACCACCATCAGTCAATGTCGACTTTGACATTATTGCATCTGGGATAATAATTATAGTAATAGTAATAGTATAAAGAATGATTTGATTTGATAACATTTATTTACAGAACAGTGTACATGCCCTGCAAAAAGCCAGGGTAAGATACCGAAGCATCTATCCAAACTGGCTGTGCTTCTATTTGTGTAGAGGGCCATCAGTCAAACATTAGTATTATATACATGTCTGAAGGGCTGTGCTATTATCACTGTATTAAAATACCATCTGGTTGGTAAAATATATATATATATATATATATATATATATATATATATATATATATATATAGCTAATCATGTCTATAATAAAGTTAATATAATCAACAAGTGCTAATTTGTGAACAGTACTATGTAATCGACAGGATGCAACAGAGTAAGTAATGAGTGAGATTATGCGACTTGGGTGACTTGCACAGTTTGCAGTGGTAATATGAAACAGGTTTTGCATCCAAATCTGCATCTGTACATATTGTATAGTGCACTGATATCCTATGCGTAGCCTAGTTCATGTAACCTGTTGTGTCCGAGGGTTTGTCTAAATCTGATGTCCCAGCAATACTTTTGTAAAGCCAGATAGTATCATGTCCGTCTTTTTTCATCTTTTCAGTGGTCTATACCTAACTCTCATAATCTCTAAGACAGTTGATATTACATAATATGGATCTTCATGGGAAAGTGCTAACCTGGCTAATGGATCAGCCCTGTCACATAATGATATTCCTATATGGAAGGGTATGCAGTATAGTGACACTTGAGTATCCTGTTTTGATAGTTTAGAAATTTGATGAAGGATATTCCTAGTTACCATGTTTTCTGGATTAAATGCAGTAAGCCTGTGGAGAGCGCCTTGGCTGTCTGTAAAGTCAGCCAGGTGTCGCTGCTGCTTACTACCTTTCTTAATGGCATGATATATAGCTACCGACTCGGTATCAGTTGTGCTTGTCCATCCAATTGGAAATGCACACACTTTCTTCAAGATCTATATCAGGAATTATCACACCAATCCCTGTTGCTACATGAGGATCAGTGAAGGCATCACAGTAGATCGCAAGTGGGGCCATACCATGAGGGGGATGTAGAATGCCATCTATGTATTTCTAGTATTGAGCTTTTAGTTCCGTTTTTGAAGCCATAGATTTAGACCCTCTTAGTTTATCAATATAAGCATGTACATGAGTTCTGTGCCAAGGAGCAGCAATTACTGTATCTGGAATATCAATAGCTTCGTTTTTCCATACATTAAAAAAGATAATAGTATGAGCAGTTTTAGTTTTCCATTCTAAGTTGGACTGTATGTGATTGGAGTAGCGAGGCCGGGCATGCCTAACTCTATAATTTATCTCATTTGATAGGATATTGGAGATTTGCATTTGCAATAGCTCTTTGAGTTCCCCGTTGAACTCCTGTTTGTCCTGCTGCAGAGAGGGCTGAGCTGCAGATGGTGCTGCAACTGATGCTGAAGCTGGTGCTGAAGCTGGTGCAGCAGGTGGTGCTAGAGTTGGTGCGGTAGCTGGTGTTGAAGGTGGTGCAGAGACTGATGCAGCATATGGTGCTAGGGCTGGTACTGGTGCTTGAGTTGACAGAGCTTGACCTCCTGCTTGTGCTGGTACTGTGGCCGGTGCCATGGCTTCCGTTGTAGGGGCCATCACTATTGACCTCTGCAGGTGGGGAATTCCCCCACATCATTGAAGCGCGGGGCTGGCGGGGACTTTTGTGGTTGGAGGGCTGCCTGTTTTTTTCTTTTCTTTTCTTTTCTTTTACTATTTGTTTTCCTGTCCTTTGGATAATAAGCGCATAATGGAGAATTTGCATTATGCTCTTGTCGGTAGTTCACGCATTTCCGAGGGACATTTTTTCCTTCGGAAATCTTTTCTGCACATTCTAAACTTCCGTGTGGAAGAACGCA
>NC_061834.1:30892729-30907729 GCF_019202785.1 Penaeus chinensis | reverse complement strand
GACTTATTCTTTTGGAAGCAATAAACTTTATTAAATTCATTAACGATTTTTAACCCTTGAATTGTCTTTACAGTTCAACGAAATCTTTAAAGAAAAGAAAATAAAAAATCTTGCAAAATAGGCAGGTAACCATTAGCCAGATCTGTAACATTGCGTACTTCACAACGTAAAGCTTTGCCATTGAGATAATTGCAATATGAAGTGATAAAGTTACAACAGTCCTGATTTTTGTTTTATTTTTTGGTGGCGTCCAGTGTGGTAGCGGTAAATTCTCAAAATGTACAGAGCACGAGAACTAAAAACGTGTTATGTTTAAAAAATCCTCACCCAGTGACCTCGACTCTTTCTCTTTTTCGCAGGTTATATATTATATATATATACACCCATATGTACACACACACATACATGTATATATATATATATATATATATATATATATATATATATATATATATACATATATACATATATATATTCATATATATATACATATACATATATATATATAAATATATATATATATATATATATATATATATATACTAATACATATACATATATGTATATATATATATATATATATATATATATATATATATATATATATATATATATAAATATATATATATATGTACACACACACACACATACACACACACACACACACACACACACACACACACACATATATATATGTGTGTGTGTGGGGGGGGGGGGGGAGGTGTATGTCCATAATATATTTATATTTCTCTTTCTGCTTAAACGCAAATATTTCAAGGAAGCAGGTACACCATTCCTAGTCTCAGCAAACTTGTGTTATTCAACAGCTGAAGCTCATTCTCCCTCGTCTTACCAAAACAACGATGTTCTTAGGTCATCAAATCATCTATATAATTCTGAACTCTTGTTCACAAACTTTACTCTTTCACGAACTTTTGTACCTTAAATGTGTGCGAAAATGGTGTTTATCTCTCTGTAACCCTTTGCAAGTATTTTTTAATAATGTTGATAATGTCTAATGCTTTGTTACTTTCATTCGATGTCAGCTTATTCGTCGCATTTTAAAGATTGCAAGACTTAAAATGTTGGTTGTTGTCAGAGAGGTAGCGACGACAATATAATAAATCTTACCTTATTTAGTTTTATCTGTTTGCACTTTACAAATATTGGAAACATTATTATCCTATTTAATACCGTGAGTAATGTGGAGTTTTATATGTGAATCAAAAGGAATATATAACGTTATATATATATATATATATATATATATATATATATATATATATATATATATATATATAAGTTAACGATATATAATCATATCACATTCTTTCCCAGTTCATTGATTTTCACGTAATAAATTAAATATTTTGGTGGTTTTCTAGTAAAATGTTAGATCTTTGATTAGATTTTCTAGTATTGTTGGGAAATTTGATAGGATTTCTAGCATTAAGTTGGAAATTTTTATCTCTGTATCTCAGATTTTTTTTTTTTTTCATACAAGTGTTTCTCATACAATTCGCTCAGGTATTTGGCGTTAAGAAAATACCTTTTATTTTGGAAATCCCTTACCATTACGACTAGAGGTGAAGTTGCCCAAGATATTCATTATTGTGTGGATTTGTGAATATCAGTGTTTTTTTTTTTTTGTGAGAGTGTCGTATGCACTGTAGCGAGTAAAATCATATTTTTATTCCGAACTTCTGCATATCCCTTCAATAGCATAGATCAGAACGCTATCTTCGACCTTTGTTTCTATCCCATGAATTTTCCTCTTTGTTTCGTGCAGTACTTTATCCCGAATCCTTAACAAGGCTAACAACTCTTCTAACCACTTTGATTTAATTGATTTATTTATCTTAATTTTCTTTTGTCTCGACTCGACTTGCTTTGACGGGTTGGCAGTCCTACTTCCAGTCGGTAATTGTGCTTGGTAATTTAGTAATAAAAGTACAGCTTTTGTGTTTATTCATCATGCTCGTGATAATGACCAGCAATTTGAATATTCCTCGTTTCTTTTCCATTCCTCAATTCTGAGATAGTAATTGTGAGATACGGTAAACGTAACCTATTGTAAGGAATTAACTACATATATATTGTGATGTATGTTATACAGCATAAAATGGTTTTGTATATGAATTCAATAAATTTTGATTTGATTGATATAGTAGATATAATTCATCCTAAAAAAAAATAATTTGATTATCAGAAAAAATTATGACTGCTATGTAAAAGATGGAGGCGATAGACTTAATTGTTGACGTCTGTTCACCCTAAGTATTAAAATAATTCCACGCTCAAAAAAAGAAAAAAACGACTGCTAATTATTTGTCATTATTACTGTAAATCTTTCTTTGTTTTACCAAAACTGCCTAGTCTTTACTTTTCAATCCGTAACACTTCCCTCGTTTCTTTTATTTTCACGCTATTCAAAACTGCTCGTTGACCCACGTGGATTTGTTTACTATAGTTCAATTCAGCGGTCGAAAGCTCTCGGTCCTCTTAATAACTGTCAGTCCGTAACTACAACTTCTCTCGTTTGTGCTTTACTCGTTGGAGGTTGACCTTGGCTGGGGATGCATGACGCCGACTGCAGTCATTTGGGAGAGAGGGGGTTAAGCATACATGGGGGGAGAGCAGGTGGATGCTGAATGGCTGTTCTATGCATGTTAACTGCAACGCTCATCTGCAGCACCTATTTTTGCTGTGCTCTTACATACTTCTGTATTTTTGGTGATTATGTTGGCAAGCAGTATATGGTCTTTTGAAAACAGTGATTGAGAGTTAGAAACTTGCCCATTTTATATCCATAATAAAGTCCATTTTAAATAAATAAGGATATGGCAGACTTCCCATCCAAATATTAGATTTGTCTCACCCCCGAAAGGAAAGAAAAGAAACAATCCAAACCTTTTGTTTTGAAGCCTCATCATGTCCACACCGTCGATGGTGTAAATCATGCTACACGATAAATGTGGTAAAGCAATAACCTCAGCTAAACAGATCATAGGTCACGCACCGCCACAAAGCTTGGAGGCCGTCCTGGGTCACGACAAGAGCCTTTAGGGAAAAAATCACGTGGAGAGGAAATTGAGATACATAATAGTAATAATAAAAAAAATAAAGGGGAAAACCAGACCTTGTGATAGCTCTCCCTCCTCTCTTCCTCCCTTCCTCACTGAACATCCCTTCCTCTCAACACTCTAACCATTTCCTTATTCCCCAGGGCAACTCAGAGGGTCCAGTGACCTACAAGAATTATGTCATGGGCCTCACTTCTTTACCCACAAAGATTTAGCAATGTCTATGTTTTTAAAGGCTTGATTCAGAGTATAATGGCACGTTCACAGTGTAGAGCCATGTTACAAAAAGCGTGAGATCCTTTAGTTCTGTTTTCAGTACTTATTCTATAAGTTTACTCCTCTCTGTGTTGACTATAATAGTTGGTATTTAAGTTATGTTAATCATAATGGCGCATTAATGTATTCTTTATATGTATCAAGTAAAGATACACATTTGATACATATTTCTAAGGCGGGACTTGGGGTTCCCTTAAGGAAGAGTGAAAATAATTAATTTGCTTGTTTTTTTTTAATTGAAATGTATAACGCAATAGTCTCATATATTAAGTAAACTAAACATTTCAACTTTACCATTAAAAAAAATATACATTTTTACAGTTATAAAAATTGTTTCTGTTTCACGGGTTATGGCTTGTCCTAATTATTTATTTCGACCTGAAATAAGGTTTGAAACAATCGAATTCGCATGCACTGTTTTACAAGGTTTTATCAAAACAAAAGATTAAAGAAAAATACTATAAATACACCCATGCCAACTCCCTTGAATTTAAAGCCTAATTTAGAGTCTATTACCCATACAGTTTCCAAACATTCTTCAAATTAATTCCTCAAGTAAACGATTCTACAACAACATCTAATATTAAAACACATATTAAGCAATATTAATCAAAAAAGTTTTCCATGAAATACAATATACCAAAACATGAAATCAGAGTAAAATTACACTCATAGCATTTCCTCATCTGGTGCGCGTGAAGACATGTTCCTTATTCTTAAGTTCAAAATATGCAAGACTGTATAAACTTTCTTATGCTTTTTGTTGCACCACTGGTGTCTATGAATGAAATTCCTGGAATCAATGTTTCATACCACAGCATTACAGGGCTACACCACAGTAGCTGCACCTAAATCTAAGTCTTAATTCACATGTATTCCCGTATTACCGAAATGTATTAAATCAGACACACTATATGCGAACTTACGATGTTTAGTTTTCTTCATAGACCTGTACGGCAAATACCCTTGTACAAGATCCCTTCTCTACTGCATAATAGGCAGTGCGTCTCCAAAGATTAGTTTATTTTATTTACCATATAAGCCTTAATAAGAGCTAAATCAAGAAGACCGAAGAATAATGTGTGTCTGCAGTTTAGAGATTTCTTAGGTAACGATGTATTAGGTCAGGCTAAAAATTAGCACCTGTGATACTCATTAATGATAACATCAATAATAAAAATAATGATAATAATGACAATACTGTAATACTAATAGTAATATAATAATAATGATTATAATAATAATGATTATAATAATAATGATTATAATAATAATGATTATAATAATAATGATTATAATAATAATGATTATAATAATAATGATTATAATAATAATGATTATAATAATAATGATTATAATAATAATGATTATAATAATAATGATTATAATAATAATGATTATAATAATAATGATTATAATAATAATGATTATAATAATAATGATTATAATAATAATGATTATAATAATAATGATTATAATAATAATGATTATAATAATAATGATTATAATAATAATGATTATAATAATAATGATTATAATAATAATGATTATAATAATAATGATTATAATAATAATGATTATAATAATAATGATTATAATAATAATGATTATAATAATAATGATTATAATAATAATGATTATAATAATAATGATTATAATAATAATGATTATAATAATAATGATTATAATAATAATGATTATAATAATAATGATTATAATAATAATGATTATAATAATAATGATTATAATAATAATGATTATAATAATAATGATTATAATAATAATGATTATAATAATAATGATTATAATAATAATGATTATAATAATAATGATTATAATAATAATGATTATAATAATAATGATTATAATAATAATGATTATAATAATAATGATTATAATAATAATGATTATAATAATAATGATTATAATAATAATGATTATAATAATAATGATTATAATAATAATGATTATAATAATAATGATTATAATAATAATGATTATAATAATAATGATTATAATAATAATGATTATAATAATAATGATTATAATAATAATGATTATAATAATAATGATTATAATAATAATGATTATAATAATAATGATTATAATAATAATGATTATAATAATAATGATTATAATAATAATGATTATAATAATAATGATTATAATAATAATGATTATAATAATAATGATTATAATAATAATGATTATAATAATAATGATAATAATAAGATTAATATATGATTATAATAATAATGATTATAATAATAATGACAATAATAATAATGACAATAATAATAATGACAATAATAATAATGACAATAATAATAATGACAATAATAATAATGACAATAATAATAATGACAATAATAATAATGACAATAATAATAATGACAATAATAATAATGACAATAATAATAATGACAATAATAATAATGACAATAATAATAATGACAATAATAATAATGACAATAATAATAATGACAATAATAATAATGACAATAATAATAATGACAATAATAATGACGATAATAATGACGATAATAATGACGATGATAATGATGATAATGATGATAATGATGATAATGATGATAATGATGATAATGATAATAATGATAATAATGATAATAATTATAATAATGATAATAATGATAATAATGATAATAATGATAATAATGATAATAATTATAATAATTATAATAATTATAATAATTATAATAATTATAATAATTATAATGATATTAATGATATTAATGATATTAATGATAATAATGATAATAATGATAATAATGATAATGATGATAATGATAATAATAATGATAATAATAATAATAATAATAATAATAGTAATAATAATAATAATAATAATAATAATAATAATAATAATGATAATGATTCACTTCGATATCACAACAGCTGATATTAAACATGATCAAATAAATCGTCACTTCAGAAATATTTTTCTGTATATGATAAATCACTAAATAGGCGTCAAATGCTTATTTAAGATAACCCTATTTTAGATATATAAACGTATAAACGGAGCAAGGAAAAAAAACAAAAACAACAAAAAATGAGAAATTACGGAAAATATGGAATTTAGGTAATGAACGACAAAAGAAATCAGGAAAAAATAAAAGGAATTAGAGAACAAGATAGAATAAAGAGAGTGAAAAAAGAAAAGAAAAAGGAAAGAGGGAAAAGGAAAAAGGTTGAAAGAGGGAATAACTAAAATTAGATTAAAAAGTATAGGATGTAAAAGAAATAAAAGAGGAGGAAAATAATATAATATAATTAATTATAACAAAAGAAAGAGAGAGAGAAAAAAAGCAAACGAAACTGACGGGGAAAATATCAGAAAATAAAAAAGGAAACAAAAGATAAAAGGAAAAATAAAAGGAAACGGAAAGAAACGGTAGATGGAGAGGAACAAAGAAAAGAACAAATAAAGAAAGAAACAGACAGACAGATAGAGAACAAGAAATGTCAAAAGGTATTATTAGTAATATATTGAAATCTCTAATTGCTGGAGAAGAAGGGAGTACACCCATGCATTATGAAAATTCTTATTTCCAATTTCAACATTCATTCATGTAATAAGGCATAGATAACATAACCATTGCTTGAATCATTGGTACAAGGAGACAAAGAAGTACAATCAGTATGGGGAAATTGGAATCTTATGGGGGGGGGGGGGGGGGTACATGCCAGACTTGACAAGAATTTTTATTTTATACTTACTATGTTCCTTCACTTGTCCTAAAAAGTGATATGATGTGCTTGCATGATTGGTTCAGAGAGAGTCTGACTGAGATGGGGAAGGGGACAGATAGATAGATAGATAGACAGACAGATACACATACAGATACACAGACAGACACACACACACACACACACACACACACACACACACACACACACACACACACACACACACACACACACACACACACAACCAGACCCACAGACAAATAGAAAAACAGACAGATTCACAGGCAAATAAACTCACAGACAGACAGACATAGGGTAAGAGAGCAACTAAAAGGTACTTCCACGCATTCCCTTGCTAAACTTCCGGCAAACGCGTACCTGCGATGCCGGACGCAAGCGCACTGGAAAGGGAAGGGGAAGAAGAGAGGAAAAAGGGAGAGAGAAGAAGAAGAGAGAATAACGTATACCGTAGCAATGATGAAAACACAATGCTTGTCAACGTGAAAAAGAGCGTGATATCAGATTTCCCAGGCATCTTTTTTTTTTTCCTCCAACGTTCCTGCCTGAAGCCATGTGTGTGTCAGTGTTCAATTAGTACTGATATAATCGAACAAGTACTTCTGACTCTGTAGGCAGCGGCCCTCAACTTGTTCGGTGTGGCTAGGCCATGGGAATTTGATTTTCATTTGCCGCAGTTTTGGGTGTATTAAGAAATACCTCACGTATAACCCATTCACTACTGTTCCCTGTAGTTTTTTTTTTTGTGAATTTTGTTACATACAGATGGCTCCACATGTGCTTAGCCAGCAAGGGGTCTATCAGTAAGCCCAAGTGACTCTCCTAATTTCCCCATTCCTTGAAATTATTGCGGGAAAAATATGTTTTTCTTTCACATACTATTGATATCGATACTGTTATTATTCGTATTGATATTATAATTACGAATGTTATTAAAATCATGGGAAAAAGGGTAAAAAGGCGAGATAGCTTGAACTAATAACTGACACCTTGGTGACCAAGTACATGTAGAGCCATCTGTGTGTAAATACATTAAATGAACTTATGTTACAGTGGGTACGGCAGATATTCTTGCCATCTGTGCCGAATGGACTAATGACAAGAATGAGAAGTTATTTAATAATCCTATGAACGAGAGAAAAAAAATACTACGGTTCTTGCACTTAATCCTCATCACAGGTTTATTATAACTTATTATTATTACAAACATTTTGATATATAACACTTGTATTTTTACTCAGAATAACTCGTATACTACCAAAGGAAATTAAGTGAATCTGCGACAGTTATTTGTTTCTTCTTTTGGTAGAAAATGTTCTAGAGTTTTTTTGTGATACCACAATAGACAGATAGACCTTCTGGGAAACCCGGGGTATTCCAGAAGGTCTATCCTACCATTATATCTATTCAAACCTTTTCATGTAAGCTATGTAGAACGAAATTCAATATTCTGGGATTCCGTTGCTGGGCTACACACGTTAGGGGTGACTGGCGATCTGTCAGGAGTAACCAATGGAAGATCGCAAACCTTTTCTTTGTGAATGACACCTCAACGTTATGAACCTACATGAAAACTCCAACATGAACAGCCCCCCCGCCCCCTAAACACACAAATCCAAGCTCTCTCCCTCTTCCTCCCATTATCACCACCCCACCCCCCCTCCACTAAAAACAGGTCGTTGGGAGTTTCGCTTAATATGAGTATATAGAGTTCCCGAATGCTTTGCCCTATTTACATAATGTGTGTGAACGAAGACATACTCAACACATCCACTATGAGAGGAGTCGCCCACAATTGCTTTTCGTGGAAATCCTAAACATCGTAGAAATTGCAGACTTCAGAAAGCTTTTAAGTGATACCGCAAGTTATTACTACTGTCGTTGTGGTATTTGTTGCTATTAGTATTATCATTATTATTGTTGTTGTTGTTGTTGTTGTTATTTTTGTTATTGTTGTTGTTTTTGGTATTATCATTATTATTACTATTATGAATATTGTTATTATTATTATTATTATTATTATTATTATTATTATTATTATTATTATTATTATTATCATCATCGTTATTATATATACCAATATCGTTATCGTTATTGTTATTATTACTACTATCATTGATATCATTATCGTTATTATTACTGCTACTATTATTATTATTATTGTTATTATTATTATTATTATTATTATTATTATCATTATTATCAGTATTATCAATATTAGTATTAGTATTACTATCATCATCATTATCATTATCGTTATCGTCAACATTATCATAATAATCATTATCATTATCACAAATATCATTATCATTATCATCATTATAATTATTGTTATCATTATTACTATTAGTATTGTTCGTATAATTACACTATTGTTATTATCATTATTATTATAATTAGTGTTCATCACCATAATCATAGATATTATTATCATTATCCTTATCATTTCCGTCATCATCATCATTATTATTATCACCATCATTATCATTCATATTATAATCATTATCATCAATGTTCCTTCTTTTTATTATAATCGTTATTTTTATCATTATTTTTATCATTATTATTATTTTTTATCATTATTATTATTGTTGTTGATTTTGGTAGTGTTATTGTTGTTGTTGTTATTACTATTTTTTGTAGTAGTAATTGTGATTGTTTTTGTTATTGTTGTTGCTGTTCTTCTTCAACCTCTACTTTTTCGTTTTCTTCTTATTATGATGATGGTTATGATTATTGTTATTATTATTGTTATTATTGCCAATAAGATTATTACTATGATTATGAGTATTATAATTATTATAATTTTCTTTATTTTTTATTACTATTATTAGCATTACCATAATCATCACCAAAATAATCTCAATCGTAATCATAAGCATTATCTAGATTTTTCATGATTATCTGCATTTTTATTATCACTATTGTTATGATAAAAAAACAACATAATAATGATAATAGTGATCATTATCATCATCATCAACAGCAGCAGCATAATTACAATCAACGACTAACCATCTACTAATCACTGTACCATCCAATTAGACAAATCCACATTCATACACTAAAAGCATAACCTCTCTGACTGAAATGATTAGAAATATCGTTCAGTTGAGACCAAAAGCATGTATGGAATCTAAATTCTTGTATATGACTGGAATGATTTACGTGTAGGAAGGTATTGGGGGCATGTCGTGAATCACGGTCTTCTACTCCCACTCACTATCACTCTCCCGCAGGCATGCAAAAAGAAGGTTGAAACAGGTCTCGCCGGACAGTGCTAGGAGACGATTTATCTCCCTGGGTTGAAGATGCTCTGCGTTCGCTCCGTGGCTCCGGACCTGTATACAAAACGCGCCCTGGAAAGAAAACGCGGATACACTTCCCTCCTTTTTACTATTTTATTCAATTTGTTTATGATTTTTATGACTATTAAAGGTTTATTTTGAATCTTTAGTAGTATCCTTACACGAGAACGCAAGAACGACAGAAATAATGTATTACGAATGAGCGAAATAATGAGAGTAGGAAGGAATCTATTATTTTATCTTTTTACTTCAGTACTTTATCTTTTTTTTCTTTTTTATTTATTTCACATATATTTTGCTATTAGTAATTCATCTAATGTAATTTTTCAGTTTAATGAGTGAAGAGATTCCCATCCTTAATTACGCTCTTTCGCGCCACGAGATTACTAGGGAAGACAAGAGAGGCATAGCAAGAGATTGGTCTTTGGGTCCCGATAAGAGGCAGTCGATCGTAGAGGATTCCCGCAAAGGGCTTCTCTAAGACAAGGTAAGTGATCGTGAGAAAATTCGGAATTAGGTTGCAGGAGATACTTGTGTTAATTTAGTCAAGTATAGTGATCAACAGACCAGATGCCTCTCTCATCTTTACTTAGTGTTTTTTGTTCTTGTGTTCATGTGTTTTATTGTTTTGTGTGTGTTTTATATTCGTGTTCATTTTAGTGTTCTATGTTCGTCTTAATTTTAGTGTTTCATGTTCTTGTGCTCACGTCGTTGTTTGTTTTTGTGTGTGTGCGTTGGTGTGTTTTATATTCGTGTTCATTTTAATGTTTTATGTTCGTGTTCATTTTAGTGTCTTATGTTCGTGTTCATTTTAGTGATTTATGTTCTTGCTTTCATGTGTTTTTTTGTGCTTTTTTGTGTGTGTTGGTGTGTTTTATATTCGTGTTCATTTTAATGTTTTATGTTCTTGCGTTCATGTCTTTTTTCTTTTTTTGTGTGTGTTGGTGCGTTTTATATTCGTGTTCATTTTAGTGTTTAATGTTCCTGTTCATTTTAGTGTTTTATGTTCTTGCGTTCATGTCTTTGTTGTTGTTTTTTATGTGTGTTGGTGCGTTTTATATTCGTGTTCATTTTAGTGTTTTATATTCGTGTTCATTTTAGTGTCTCATGTTCATGTTCATTTTAGTGTTTTATGTTCGTGTTCATTTTAGTGTTTTATGTTCGTGTTCATTTAAGTTTTTTTCATGTTCATGTTCATTTAAGTTTGTTCATGTTCGTGTTCATTTTAGGGTTTTTACACTATACCCTCGCAGCATTGTGAGTTGAAAGAATGAGACTCTAGGGGTTGTAAAGCGGAATGAACTGTAGATTAAGTGAAGTTAGCAGAACAGGAAACAGTGCCACACACCACGGCACCATACTGCGTCTGAAGTCATCCCCCGCACACGTCTTCTTGTGGCTAAGACAGGCTTACCGAACTCTCGCACAAAACACGTACATTCCTTTTCTCTCTCTCTCTCTTTCTCTTTCTCTTTTCTTTCTCTTTCTCTTTCTCTTTCTCTTTCTCTTTCTCTTTCTCTTTCTCTTTCTCTTTCTCTTTCTCTTTCTCTTTCTCTTTCTCTTTCTCTTTCTCTTTCTCTTTCTCTTTCTTTCTCTCTCTCTCTCTCTCTCTCTCTCTCTCTCTCTCTCTCTCTCTCTCTCTCTCTCTCTCTCTCTCTCTCTCACACACACATACACACTCACTATCACTCCGTTCCTCACACTCTTCCGTTACACTATCATCAGCTCACAACAGTGACACTTCCCATACGGTAATTGAATGGGTGGTAGCAGCGAGCACTCTTCCTAATCTCTGCGAGAGATTATCGAACAGCATCAATTACTACAGGCAAAGAAAGGAGGGTTTAGGAGGAGTTAGGGGAGGGGGAAGGAGGGAGGGCGATAAGGGGGAAGGAGAGAGAGTAGAGAGGGAGGGGAGGGAGGGAGGAGGAGTAGAGGGGGAAGGGAGGGAGGGAGGAGGAGGAGAGTGGGCAATAAGTGATAGGGGAAGGGGGATGGGAGGGAGGGTAAACAAGAGTAGAGGAAAGGGGTAGAGACTAGGGGCATATAGGGGAAGAGAAAAGGGGAGGGGGAAGGGGAGAGGAAAGGTAGGAGGATTAAGGGGAATTGGAGGAGGGCGTAAGGAAAAAGTGCGGTAAGGGAGAAGGGGGTGGGAGGGTGAAAGGGGGAGAGGGGGAGAGGAGGGAGAGTGAAAGAAAGTAGGAGAAAGGGGAAAGGGATAGAAGGAGAAGGAAAGGGAGTGGAAGAGAATGACAAGAGTTAAAAAGGAAAAGGGGAGGGGAGAGCGAAAAAGAAAAGAGAGAAAGGACGAAATTACGAAAAGAGGGTGAAAGAATGGAAGGGGAGAGGAGAAGAGAGGATAAAGAGGAAAAGAAAAAAGTGAGGGAGAGGGAGGGAACTTGAAGGAGAGGGGAGGGGGGGGGGGGAGAAACGGAAGTGAGGGAGGAGAAAGGAAAAAGTCAGAGGGTGAAAGAGAGGGAGAAAAGAAAAGAAGAAGAGCGAAATGGAGATGAGGGAAAAAACGATAAGGGAGAACAGGTTAGGAGGCGAGAAGGGGGATAAGGAGAGAAACGATAAAGGAAGAGTGGGAAGAGAGCGATAAAGGGAAGTGAGCGAGAGAAGGATAAGAGGTAAGGGGGTAGACTGCGATAAGGGAGCAGGGATTAGAGAGAGATTAGTAGGACAAAAGAGAGAAAGATAAAGGAGAAGGGGGGTAAAGCCCGATAAGGGGGAGGAAGGGTAGGGGGGGAGTCACCAAGGGGAGCAGGGGGTGGGAGGGGGGGACGGCATTCACAACTGCGGCACAATTACGTTGAAAATAACCACGGTATTGCCCTTATTGGTGCGGTGCCGATAACAGGGGTAATATTGGTACATCAATAAGAAGGTCGAGAGCGTTATGAATCCAGAATGCTGGTGATGAGCATGGGGGGGGGGGGGGGGGAGAAGGGGAGGGAGACAGAAAGACGGAGAGAGGGAGGGAAGACTGTGTGTGTGTGTGTGTTTGTGTCTATATAATAATATAAGAATATACTTATATACTGTATCTAAGTACATAAGCATACATACATATTGATATTTATTATCATTATCATATATGTGTATATATATATATATATATATATATATAAATATATATATATATATATATATATATATATATATATATATATATATATATATATATATATATATATATATATATATATATATATATGTGTGTGTGTGTGTGTGTGTGTGTTTGTGTGTGTGTGTGTGTGTGTATCTTTTTTTTTCTTGTTTTTCTTTTGTTTTCTTCTTTTTTTTCTCTCTTTTTACGATTTTCTTCGCGTTCTTCATCCTCTCAATGTCCCTTTTTGGAAATCAATGCTTGTTAATGAAATTCAAATCCCTTACCTTGTTGCTCCCTCATATCTAACTTTCTCCTCGTCTGGCATTTTTCCTTTCTCTCTCCGTCTCTCTCTCTCTCTCTCTCTCTCTCTCTCTCTCTCTCTCTTTCTCTTTATCTTTCTCTTTCTCTTTCTCTCTCTCTCTCTCTCTCTTTCTCTATATATATTCTTGTCAAAATGCTCTCCTTGTATCCATTTTGGTTTATCATTCGTCTGAAGGTTAACTCGTGAAGAGTTCGAAACGTTACAATTCAATTTCATTTTCTTACTGTGGCTGTTTTCCTTTCATATATATATATATATATATATATATATATATATATATATATATATATATATATATATATATATATATATATATATATATATATATATACATAACATCCTATTGAGAGTACGTATGCACAACCAGCGAGAGAGAGATTGAAGTTGAGGTCAGTGAGTGAGGATTTTTAAAAAATATAACACGTTTTTGGCTCTAGTGTTCTGTACATTTTTAGAATTTACCGCTACCACACTGGACGCCACAAAAGGAAGAAAAAAAGAAAGAACAAAAATATATAGCCGTTATTTTATAGTTTCATTTTGCTATTACCTCAATGACAAAGCTTTATGTTATAAAATACTTAATGTTATAGATCTGGTTAATGGCTGCCTCCTTGTTTTCAGATACTATTTAGCTCTAAAGGCGATCGTGTAGTTAAGTATCTTCTTGTTTTCGTTACAAAAGCTTTCCGTTCATTAGTGATGAAGTTTATGTAAGCGAACGTAGACGATTGACAATTATTTTCAAATATTTCGTTTCCGTTATTGTTTTTACAGTTTTAGGGAATCCTAAAGAAAAGGGAGAAAAATCGGCAAGTTAATCCCGTTTAAGGCTTCCAAAAGTAAGAAAAAACGGTTACTTATAAAGACCTTCGCATAATTTTCGCCCCAAATGAAAATTAATGAAGACTTGGTTGTACGTTTTCTCTATCTTTTAGCTTAGGGCGAAGGACGGGAGCAGATTTGCGTTGTTCTTCCTTGTCTTCCTGTTCCCCCTTATCTTCTTCCTCCTTCTCCTCCTCAACCACCTTCTCCTACGCCTCCTCCTCCTCCTCTTCTTCCTCCTCCTCCTTCTTTTCCTCCCCCTCCTCTTCTTCTTCCTCCTCCTCCTCTTCCTTCTCCCCCTTCTCCTTTTCCTCTTTCTCCTCTTCTTACTCCTCCTACTCCTCT
>NC_061834.1:30887729-30890229 GCF_019202785.1 Penaeus chinensis | reverse complement strand
ATTCATGCATGCATGAACGTGTTTATTTTTTATGTATCCATCTTCCTAAATATCTATGAATGCACAAATATTCCTTAAACGTTAATGCACCTTTTATTCACAAACGCTATGTATTATGTTCATTCATTTATTCATCAATTTCCTGCTTATCATATACCTTGCAAATTCTTAATTTCGCCGAATTCGTGAAAAAAAGTCATGCGGATGTTGTGTTAGAGCAATTTGCGTCAATTTGTTTCTGCGCACTTCGGTTAAACACATTACCCCCATATCAATCATTATTCATTCATGTGGCACTTTGATCACTTTGATACAACTGCACCTTTTGATCGCATTTATAGGCCGTGATGTTGATCAACAGACGAGGAACATATCTAGCATTGCACGGGTCATTTGCATGTTTATCATCTGTTGAAAATCATGCCTTTGCTGACTGCTACAATATATCGGCATAATCGAAGACATTCTGCAGCCACCGCTCGAGGAGGAGATATTGGCAGATCGTAAAACGCAAAGTTATGAATAAGAAAGCCGACATTCCCCGGGGATAAAATGATTCAGAAACAAATAACCATAACAGTAGGTTTACTGAAGAAAAGGGCACGAGGTTGAGCGGGATTCAGATACAGGTGTGAGTGCGTTGCGGCCTTTGTTGTAGACGCGATCAGACAGGAATTTTAGTCGTACGAAAAAGGCAGTTGGAAAAATTGTCTCCGATGTAAAAGGTTACACTTATATATATGTACACACACACACACACACACACACACACACATATATATATATATATATATATATATATATATATATATATACATATATATATATACACATATATACAAGTACATATATATATTTTCACACACACACACACACACACATATATATATATATATATATATATATATATATATATATATATATATATATATATAAATGTAGGTGTGTGAGTGTGTGTGTTTGTACATATACATTTATATATGCGCGCGGGCAATGTGCATGTGCATGAATGCACATACACACACACACACTCACGTGTGCGCAATGTGCGTGCGGGTTTGCACATTTTAGGTAAGTCAAATCTAGATACAGTAGTGAGTGAGTCTATCGTAGATATGATGGTGGGTTGAGAACCACCAGCAATGATTCCTTAACAACTATTTTCCTGGAGAAGGATCAAGGGTCAGCAAGTATGGAAACCCAGTCAAGTACATGATATCAACAGGGCGCCAGTAGTTCGTCAAACACCGCATCGGTGTTAAAACAAATATGAATGAATAGATAGATACAGATATAGAGACATGTCGATGTAGATGTAAATGTAAATGGATAGATATATAGACAGACAAACGGACAGACAGGTAGATAGATAGATAAGTTGACAGATAAATAGATACATAGATAAATGGATAGTTTCAGTTATAGATACAGACATTGCTATATAAGTATATGGATAAAGAACTAAGGAGAGAGAGATGACTAAAAAAAAAAAAAATAACAATATATATATATATATAAATGTAAATATAAATTATGTACACTACACTCTCAATCTATCCCCTCATTACTATTTGTATATTCATATACCTTTCTAATACGTATTCATGGGGGATTTTACTTCCATAATATTCCGCTCTCTTGTGTTTCAGCGTCTTCCTTTTCCCTTCTCATGAAGAGCGCTTTCAAAGGCAACGAAGACGCCTCTGCCCCGTCCAGGAAGGTCTGACGTCATTTGTTTATTTATTTGTTTAGCCTCGTCTGTGTATTATTTTTCACTGTTAGTTTTATTTTACTCTTATTTCTTTGTTCATTTATTTTAATCTTTATATATTATAATAATTTTACTTTCGGTATTATTCGGTCATATATATGTATATACTTTTAGCATCATACTATCACTGACAAAGCAACGTTAGTGATGGTATAAATTCTTCTTTATCATCATTTTACTCTCGGCAATATTTTATTATTTCTATATGTAAGGATATATTTCTAGAGTGCATCCGAGTTCAAACTAACAAACCAGTATATATATGTGAAAATCCACTTTGGCCGCTATAAATACGTGGTAACGAAAAGTTTAACGTATACATAATGTGCATTGGCAATTTAAATACCTGGTTCGCTACAGCCGAAAAATATTACCAGCAGGGAGTTTTATATATTTTTGTTCAACGTCGTATTTAAAACGCACGAATAAACCAGGGAAAGGGACGTAAAACCGTCGACACCGGGAGGCGGACCAGAGTTAATACACAGACTGTAGGAGGCCCGTTTTAACAGCAAAGTCGACAGGATCCAAATGCTTTTGAAGTTGGGCGGGCATTTGGGGCAAGAGCTCCGCCAGCCTAGGGAATGGGTTTAGGGGAACGAGAGAGGATTTCGTGGGGGCAGAGAGAGGGTTGGCGAAATGAGAGATATGCAAAGGGAGACTGAGAGACAAGCCATTGAGTTTAAGCTTGGCATGAACAGTTTCTGTTATTATCGCTAATAGTAGTAG
>NC_061834.1:30840229-30845229 GCF_019202785.1 Penaeus chinensis | reverse complement strand
GGATGTGGTCTATTGTGGACTTACCAGGAGTGAATCCAGATTGCTCCAGGTCTTTGGTGCCTCAACAGGTGGTCTCTGATACGTCTCAGTAGAATGTGCGCGAGTACCTTGCCTAGTTCACAAGGTAGTGTAATGCCTTGGACATTGCTGCAGTCCCACCGATCCCCTTTCCCCTTCCAGAGAGGGATGACCACACCCCTCAGCATGTTAGGGGGAAAGGTACCAGTCTGCCAGATGGCAGACAGGACTGCATGCAAGGCCCCTTGCCATAGGTTCTCCACCAGCCTTTAACAATTTGGCTGGGATGCCACAAACACCTGCTGCTTTACCACTCTTCAGCTTGGAGATCGCCCCCCTGACTTCAATCATGGAGGGTGGATCCTCGCTGATGGGTGGATCTTGCAGAGGAATCTCAACATTACCCGCATCCATGTTAACTGTTGGTGGATCAACCTTATACAACTGTTCAAAATACTCAGCCCAATGCACACGCACCCCATCAGGATCTGAGATTATCTGGCCACTTGCTGAGCAGACTGCAGTCGTCTGTGAGGAGGGCTTGGAGTTCAGCTTTCTCAGGGCTTGGTAGGCAGGACGAAGGTCATTTACTAAGAAATAGCTTTCGACCTCCTCTGCAAGATTACTGATAAACTGTACCTTATCCCTTCTCTACAGTGACCTAGTCCTGCGCACCTAGAGAACGATGCAAGTTGCGATCTTGCACCGCGAATACCATCTCTTGCGAGATGGTATTCTGTCGTGCTTTTGGGCGTTCACCAATAGATTCTTGAGCTGCATCAAGCGTTTCACACTTGAAGGTATCCCACATGAGAACAGGGTCTGTCAGGCCCTCGAGTGCTGTGAGACGACCAGAGATAGCCTCGGCAAACCCCCAGGGCACACTCGTTCTCCTTCAATCTGTCCAAATGAAACACCCTAGGGTGTTCATTTGGGCGACGGGGGGGGTTCCAAAGTGGACCCTGGAGAGTAGCCACAACTAATCTATGATCAGTTCCACAGAACTCGGTGTTTCAATACACCCTGCAGTTCTGGAGGATCCTTCCACCGAGTGCTAATGAGGATGTGGTCGATCTCCTTGGCCACACTACCCATATCGCTGTACCAAGTCCAACAATGTGGGTCAGAACGGTGATACCAGGAGCCAGAAATCCTCAATTTCTGGGACCAAGCAAAGTCACAGAAAAGGAGACTATTCTCGCTGCCAACATCAGCTCCTGAACCATAAGGACCGACAGACATCTCGTAGCCAGCTCAATCACAGCCGGATACCGCATTGAAGTCACCCAGAACAATACGAATATCTTGCCGAGGACATCTGTCTGTCACAGATGCAAGTTTGGCATAAAACATATCTTTCACCTCAAGTTTATATACATCCATAGGAGCCTATACAGTAATAAGAGACATGAAGCCAAATGAAAGCTTCAGTCTCAATACCATAATATGCTCATCGACTGGAGTGACCTCAACTATCGAGGGTTGAAGTCTGCTGCAGATGGCTATGGCTACTCCCTGGAGATGGTGGCCATCGCTGCAGCCCGACCAGTAGTAGGTGTAGCCACTCACACTAATCGTACCGCTGCCAGAGAGCAGTCACCTCAACTCATAGCCGCTTCAATTCCCTCGATAGTAGTGGTAACCGATCGTCCTGTTGCAGGGAAAGGGCATTCCAAGCCCCCACCCTGACAGTCCGTCTGAGGTCTAACCTCGGGCAACCACCCATACCAACACCGCCCCATATAGAGGAGGTTGGCTGGCAGCAGGTCCAATAATCCGCCTGCAGGGCTCTCTGGGGCTTTCCCCCACAAGCATCACACCAGGTTGGCGGCCGCTGGGACCCAGATGGGATGGCTGGTAACCCCCCCTCCCCACCCGAGTCCCTGCGGTCGCCAACCCAGAGGGACCCACAGCCCGCCGTTCTTGCTGGGTGGGGGGGACTTTAACCCTCCATCCAGCACCAACAACTACATGATTCGTTGCCAGTGGTTATCTCGGGGGGGCCGACTGGCAAGGCCTGCCTCCCCACAGCCGCCCATTGACCCCAGGGGGTACGGGGGCAGGAGTTAGTACGAAGTCAGGGCATATTCACACGCCGGTGGGCCATGGCTCCGTACCTTTAGGGCCTCCTGCTGCTCCAAGAGCCTCCACAGTCCAGCCTAGGACTGCAAGGTACCTAGTTTCCATGGGTGGCCACGAGCAGGCACTGTAGAAGTATTGATGATTGAGAGGCTATGAGCTGGCAGGGGAGTCTTATGCATAGCTGCTCCCTTTTCGCACCAGGCTAGCCAGCGGTGGCAGCTGTAAGCGAGAAAGCATGCAAGCACTTAACACTAACTAGGCTACCACACACACCATCGCTTCACATCACCCCGAGCATGAAGCACCCACACAAAAAAACAGACACAGACACACACACACATATATACATATGCATACATATATATATATATATATATATATATACACAAACACACACACACACACATATATATACACATATGTATACATATATATACACAAAAACACACACACGCACATATATATATACATAGATAGATAAATAGATGATATATGATAAATAGATAGACATATAGAGAGTTTTATATATTATATAGATATATTCTTCATTCGAGAAGGTCTCAGTCATAAAACAACGTCGTCATGGCGATAGAGAGAGAGAGAGAGAGAGAGAGAGAGAGAGAGAGAGAGAGAGAGAGAGAGAGACAGAGAGACGGACAGAGAGACAGAGAAAAAAAGGAAAAAACAAACAAACAAACAAACACAACACGGCACAGAGAACGAGATAAAAAGAAAGAGTAAAACAAACAATTTGAAAATGAGTTACGATATTCCCCATCCTCATAACAAAGAGACCGATACCCCTTCAAATCCGACCTCCGTAACACGTGATCAGAGAATACACCTTCCTACACCCTCATCCACTCACACACCCTTCCTTAATCCACGTTTCAATATTGTGTTGCTCCTCCTCAGATACCCAACGACGCAATCGCTCGTTCATTTCCAAAGTGGTCTTTGTAAGGAAATAAGGCCTTTTGTTGTTTATGAATACACGACCCATTTCTGATAGTTATCCATGTTGCTATCGGCTGGTTAAATTTCGCAAGGCTGATGAACTAATGAATGGAGGTCTGAGATGAGAACGAAGGTTGTTATTCCGGCTTCTGGTTTGTGAAATACAGTTTTGTTTTCTCTCTTTTATGATTTTTCTATCTTATGGGATGAGAATGAAGGTTGTTATTCCCTGTTTCTGGTTTGTGAAATACATTTTTTTTCTCTCTCTCTCTCTTATGTTGTCGGGATTCTGCTTCTCAAACATATGCAACATCCTGTTTTAATCGTCATCTAGGATGGTGGGAAAAGTTTCGATTCTTAATTATTATCACTTGTTTTTCTTTATATTTCCTACACAAAATTCTGTTGGGAATACAATACTATTCATTCTTTGGCTTTATTTTTACGTGTTACACGTAGATTCATGTTCAGTGTGACTGCGTTGATATATAGTGGTTACATATTCCTCAAATTATATTCCATGTGACCATTGACAGTATAGATGATAAAGAATCACACACACATACACACAAACACACACACACACACACACAAACACACAAACACACACACACACACACACACACACACACACACACACACACACACACACACACACACACACACACACACACACACACACACACACACACATAAACCCACGCATTAAGGCATTATATTACGAATCTATCAGAATCTCATTCTAACTTAGCATTATCTTCAACATTATTATTAAAGTTATCATCATGATAATCAATATTATTACTATTATTATTATTATAGTTATTATTATTATTATTACTGTAGCTATTAGCATCATCACCATTCTTCTTTTATGACAGGTTCACTGCATTGAAGTAGTTTGACCGTCAGTTTATGCACGTTCTCTTTTTACATGACCCGGTTAAGAGGGAAGGTAGTAGGGGAGGGAAGAGGAGAGGAAGAAGAAAGTGGGACTTAAGGAAGAAAAGCGGTGTGGGGGGGGGGGGGTAATGGAGGGAAAGGGGCTAAAGGAGGGAAGAGGAGAGGGGGAGGAGAAAGGGGGCTCAAAGATTTAGAGGAGTAGAAGGGGAAACCAAGAGAAAACGGGTGTTTAAAGAGGAAAGGGGGATAGGGAAGAGAAGGGAGGATGGATAAGAGAAAGAGAAAGTGGGGGAGGGAAAGGGGGTGGAGAAGGGAGAGAAAGCTTAAGAGAAGTAGGAGGGAGGGAAGAGGAAGGAAGTGGGAGACGGTAGATGGAGGGATTTGATGTGGAAGGGGGTGGGGGGGTAAAGAAGCGAAGGAGGTGGGGAAAAATAAGAAGGAAGAGGAGGGAATTTGGAGGAGGTAGATGTAAAGCTTAAAATAGGAGGGAAGTAATGAACTGAAGGAAGATTTGGAAGTGAGAATGGATGGCAGAACAGGAAAGGGAGAGTCAGAGGGAGAGTGAAAGGAAAAGGGAGAGAGGGGCGGGAGGTAGAAGGAGGAGGGTAAAAGAGGGAGAATGGAGGGGAGAAGTACCACTTTTCCCCTAGAATGTCCACGGGCCCTCCTAGTTATTATTGCCGTTACTATTATCATTGCGTTGTGATGAACCTGATAAAAATGTTTTTATTGGGACAACAGGAGAGGCTTCAGAAGTGGTGATCAGAATGTAAGTGACACTCATCATCTCGAATACATTTTTCCTCTTTATTATTACAATGATAATTTTCCTTCCAGTACTTTAATCAGCTGCAGATAATGATCATTTTGGAATTCTACCCAAAGCAGAAAATGGTCTTATTGGTCTACAAGAAACCTGTGTGAACCCAGTTGAACCTAGATGAACTCAAATAAACCTGATCTAAAGCGCAGTGAATCCAAAAAGAAGCTGATACAACGTAAAACTGTTCAGTAGTGACGTTTTGTAATGTTTATGAGCC
>NC_061834.1:30827729-30830229 GCF_019202785.1 Penaeus chinensis | reverse complement strand
ACAGTTTTCAAAATCTATATAACACGACATGGCTTTGAAGCTTAATCAGCTTTACTCTAAAAGTTCATCCTCAGTATTGCCACCACCACCTCCCTGGGTTTTGGGTTTGATGAACCCCAAGACAAACCAATTTTGACTTACCTAATTCTCATATGAGTAGCATGACTTAACGTTTTTAAGGCTTGTGATATAGCTTGAATTCCTTAATGCTGAGTGTGTGTACCAAAGTTACAACAGTCATTGAAAGAGTTTTAACCATTTTTTTTTTAAATTCTACACTCAAGTAATAATAAACAAGTAGAATACCACAATGTGAATCTAAAGGTAACTCTACACCCTTCATTTGCCTACTTATTATAAATGATTAATAATCATAGAGATTAAAAAAAAAATGAAAACAAAAGCAAGACAGGATCGAAACAGGCATCTCTCAACTCCCTGGCATTTTCCGTTAATTACTTGGACGAACAAGCCGTCAGTCCTTTCCCTCAAGCTTTCACTATTTTCCTTTCATACACTTAATTTTGATCTGTTGTTCCTCTCCCAATTCATTCCTTGGCACAATAGGAATGGTCCTCTTCGATTTATTCTGCCGTATCCACGTTAAAATATGTGAGAAAAAAAAAGAAGAAGAAAAGTCTACAGACATCGGACTGGCAAATCATGGCATGATTCATCTCTGTCTCTCTGGGTGTAAAATGAAGGGAAAGCTCGTCTTAATTATTACAATTCAATACAGATGAATTTAACTTTTAAATTTATTTACCTAACCAGCATTACAACCTTAGGTTTTCGGGTAAAACAAGATTTTTAATACCTGGCACTGAACATACCTGTAAGCGAGAGGAGAGCAAGGACCATCTGACAACCGACGTGATGATAAAACTTCTTACTACCTCATTGGATTGTTAACGTTTAACAGAACCAATTGTAATTATCATAATTTACAACACTAGTTCCAACTCAAAATGTTCTATATGGATATGCCTTCAGAATAAAAATACGCAAATAGATATTTCAGTGGAGTTTTTGCAATTCTCCGTGGTCCAAACACCGCAATGAATGTATTATTTAGTAACAGTGGGATTAGTGGGTTTTAGTACTACGATTTTAACTGATAGTTTTCCTTGTAAAATGTGCATAAAGATGTTTGTACTTGTTTGCTATTCATGGGAATAATAACACGGGTGTTCATTTTGATACTGAAAAGGATTTTGTACAACAAAGTTAAAAGATTCACATTTTGCATAGCATTTTTTTTTTTTTTTTTTGTTAATAAGGGGATTAAAAAGTCAGACATTTTTGTTCCTGCAGTCTTTTGTAAATAATCCTTCATGCATAAGAAAAATTAAGCAAGCTCCACTTCTGCTACGAAAATTCATTTCTATCATAGACTTTTTCATCATATCTCATTTTAAAATTCGTTTAAATTTGTACAGGGCAAAAAATCATAATTCTTGCTGTACAGACTAGAGCAATTTATTTTAAACGTCTAGAAATCACTGAAAATTAAAGTGTAGATTCATATTTCAGGACCGGTCTTACATGACTTTCGTGATACTTACAATGCAGCAAGTGTCCCTTTCTGAAAATAGGCATGCATGACATTCCTTTCATATAAAAAAGTCTTAGAATTTCCAATAGGTACTTCTAAATATTAGACCAAAAATTATGGTTATCATTACTTAAGCTAATTTATCTGTACACGTGTATAATGATAAAAATAAAGTGAGAAGAATGTAAGAATGTAAGACTGAAAGGTAATCCTATGGATATGTTATGCTAGCATGTATGCCAGTGATTGTTAGAGCTGTACGTACTGCAGGATTTGAGGCAGCTACCTAGAACTTAAAGAATGATAAAGTAAAAGAAACGAACGCCAATAATTAGGGAGATCGCATGGAATCTAACGCTGAAAGCTGCCTCAGATGGGACCAATTAGTTGGAGATGCAGAAAAGGAAACCGGGAAATAATAACCAATTTCTGAGAAATGTGTACTGAGTAGAATCACTACGGTTGTGTGCTTTTAACTTATCGCTTCTACTGTAGAAGCGATTGGTTTTGAAGGTATAAACCTACAAAGTATATATATATATATATATATATATATATGTGTGTGTGTGTGTGTGTGTGTGTGTGTGTGTACATACACACATACATGTATTTATATTCATTCATTCATACATACATACATACATACGTCGGTCTTAAATTTCCCTTGGAGAAATCGAGAGGAAGATTAGTTATACGGATAAGTAATGGAGTTCCTTATTGCCTCTACTATACTGATTCAAAGAAAGCCATTTTATCCGTCTGTATATCCAGCTGTAGGCACAGCCATGTACACCCATGTATGGACGGTGGGAGTCATCAGGCACTGTCTGTATCAGCCATTAGGGAATGAGATATTATGGCCCAGGGAATAATTACAAGGCAGGTGCTATATTTCTTACTTAAACGCGTTATAAACATAGACAGAGAATGAGACCCCCATGGAAT
>NC_061834.1:30810229-30812729 GCF_019202785.1 Penaeus chinensis | reverse complement strand
TCTTTGCTACTGACCACAGACTTGTTGTTGCAACACTGAGGCTCCGCCTCAGATCTAGACGTATCCCAAGATCTCACCAGTAGGTGTTTCATCTCGAGAGGCTCAAGAGTGAGGAGGTGTCTCAGGAGTATGCAGTGGCGGTCCCAAATCGGTTTGAAGTGCTTGGCACTGAACTGTGGGATACCTTTAAGCGGGAAACTCTCTCAGCTGCTAAGGAGTGCCTTGGGGTCTGACCTCAGAGAAAGAGGCAAAACACGGAACTCTATAGAGATGAGTCATGCTGCCAGACTGGATGGGAACCATGTCTTGCACAAGGAGTTGTCTCGCTCTGCTAGGGCCAAGAGAGGTACGTTAGGGGCATTGTGGAAGAGTTGGAAGGTCATTTTGCCCAAAATGACCTTCGACCTGCTTTACGAGCCCTGAGGGAACTCCAGTGAAAGTCCATCTCTCAAATGGGCTCACCGAGGGCAGAGGATGGTCGCATTGTCTTGGAGCCAGGTGAGTATAGGGCCCCCGAGGCTGAGTACTTTGAGCAACTGTATAGGGTCGATCCCCCGTCTTCACAACTCCTGTTGGCTGGCACACAGCCACTAGTGGTTGATCCACCAATCAGTGGGGCACCACCTTCCATCGAAGAGGTGAGAAGGGCGGTTTCTAGGCTGAAGAGTGGAAAAGCTGTTTGTGTCTGTGGGATTGTTGTGGAGTTGTTGAAGGTGGGTGGAGAAGCCATGATCTATGGCCTGCATGCAGTCCTGTTTGCTGTTTGGGAGACTGGTACCATTCCTCCTAACTGGAAAAGGGGCTTGGCCCTCCCTATCTGGAAAGGGAAAGGGGACCAAAGGGACTGTGGCAATTACAGAGGTATTACATTGCTCAGCATACCAGGCAAGGTCTTCATTCATCTGCTTTTGGCGCGAGTGCGCGACCACCTTTTACGAGCACAGAGACCTGAGCAGTATGATTTTACACCCAAGAAGTCAACTGTAGGTCGTGTCTTAGCACTGCCGACTTGAGTTTCAACAAGGTATGCTTGCAGCTTATGTTGATTTTAAGAAGGCTTTCAACTCAGTGCACCGGGAGAGTATCTGGAGCCTACTGGTTCTCGTTGGGATCCCCCCTGGGATTATTGGTTTGCTGTCTGGCTTGTATACAGATACCGAGAGTGCTGTCAAGTATGGGGAGGGCATCTCTGCCTTTTTCCCGGTGTCTGCCGGGTTGAGACAGGGATGTGTCCTGGCCCCAACCCTTTTCAATACTTGTATGGACTGGATACTTGGCCGTGCCGTGAACCGTAGTTCCTGTGGGGCATCAATTGGTAATTTCAAGGTCACAGACCCTGATTTTGCTGAAGATGCAGTGATTCTAGCAGAGACATTGGAGGTCCTGGAAGTAGCTCTCGAGGCGCTGCATGAGGAGGCGAAGCCGTTGGGACTCTCGGTCAACTGGACCAAGACTAAGGTTCAGGAATTTGGGGACTTATTGGTTGTCGATGTTCAGTCTGTGCATGCCTGTAGCGAGAACATTGAGCTTCACTTATCCTGGTAATGTAGTGCAGAGCGACGGAGGTTCCGACCGGGAAGTCACTCGACGACTCGGACTGGCCTACGGTGTTATAGACTCACTCAATAAGAGTATTTGGCGCTGTCGGCTTTTGACTAGGAGAACTAAGATCAAGTACTTCAGAGCACTGGTGATCCCGGTCTTACTCTATGAGTGTGAGACACTGAACAGTGCTCTGAAGGCCCGTCTTGACTCCTTTGCTACTAAGTGTTTTCGCAGAATCATGGGGTATACCAAGAGGGACCATGTGTCAAATCAGAGTATATTCCGTGAGACTGATTCAAGACCTATTACCAGTCTGATACGAAAGCACCAACTTCAGCTCCATGGGCATATGGCTCGTTTCCCTGAAGAAGATCCGGCTTATAGGGTCATCTTCGAGAGGGTTGACCCAGGCTGGAGAAGACCAAGGGGAAGGCTACGGAACTCATGGCTGAAGCAAGTCGATCAGATCGGCCAAGATGTGCTGGGAGTGGGAAGGAATGCTGAATGTAGGCTTGCTCGGAGGGACCCCAGGAGGTGGAGACAAAGGTTGGGTGCGGTAAAGCGCAGCCATGCGTTTGCCCCCTTATGATAATGATGATGATATGTATCATATATATATATATATATATATATATATATATATATATATACATATATACACATCTCTCTCTCTCTCTCTCTCTCTCTCTCTCTCTCTCTCTCTCTCTCTCTCTCTCTCAATATATATATATATATATATATATATATGTATATATATATATATATATATATATATATATATATATATATATATATATATATATATGTGTGTGTGTGTGTGTGTGTGTGTGTATACAAATATATGTATATATATATATATATATATATATATATATATATATATATATATATATATATATATATATATAAATGTGCATATCTATATGTATTATATATAAATATACATATATACGTG
>NC_061834.1:30780229-30782729 GCF_019202785.1 Penaeus chinensis | reverse complement strand
TTCATAATATGATGAAAATTTACATTAATACATCCCCCTAACGATCTCTGGGAAACTATGTCAATCCCCTGTTTTGGGAATAGTTTAACCTCGAGGTCATTAGCCTATGATCAATATAATCCCTTAAAACCATTGCTTCATATCTTATCTTTATTATGGTTTTGTCCTTGTCCCCCCTATCCCCTGTTCCGGAATTTTCCTTTATAAATATAATAGTGCTCAATATGAGAGCTGTTCTGGTATTTGCTTCTAAAAACACCCCATCACAGAACACAAACACACACATGCACCCTAACACACACACACAACACACACAAAAAACACACACACACACAAAACACACAACACACAAACAACCACACAAACCCACAAAACAACCACACACCAAAACACAAAAAACACACACACAAACACCACACACCCACAACAAAAACAACATACAAACCCAACTCCCGACTCCAAAACCCAAAAAAGAAAAGAAAGAAGAAAAAAGAAAAAAAAGGGGAAAGACAGAAAAGCAAACGTCCGGAATCCGAACCAAAAAAAAAAAGAAAAGAAGAGAAAGAAAAAAAAAAAGAAGATAGGGGAGAAGAGAGAGATGGATAGACAGATAGATAGATAGAGATAGATAGATAGAGATAGATAGATAGAGATAGATAGATAGATAGATAGATAGATAGATAGGTATACAGATAGATAGGCAGATAGAGAGAGAGAGAGAGAGAGAGAGAGAGAGAGAGAGAGAGAGATGGGTAAACAGATAGATAGATAGAGATATATAGATAGAGATAGAGATAGATTGATAGATAGAGATAGAGACAGATAGATAGATAAAAATATAGATAGACAGATAGATATATAGATAGAGAGACAGAAAGATAGAGAGATAGATAGATAGATAGATAGAGAGAGAGAGAGAGAGAGAGAGAGAGAGAGAGAGAGAGAGAGAGAGAGAGAGAAGAGAGAGAGAGAGAGAGAGAGAGAGAGAGAGAGAGAGAGAGAGAGAGATAGAGATAGATAGATAGATAGAGATAGATAGATAGATAGATAGATAGAGAGACAGATAGATAGATAGATATATAGACAGAGAGAGAAAGAGAGAGAGGGGAGATGAAAGAAAGGCAAAGACTCCCAGTCACTCTTCATCAGCCGACTGCCAGACTCGCGGGCGGAGGCTGATGAAGGCTAATGAAAATCAAATTCAAATTCCAAACAGTCACGCTCCCTCGGGATGGAACTGCTCCGTCCATTAATTTCTGCAAGATGGAACTGTGCTTAACAGGAGACTTAATATTTAATCAGTCATTACCGGTGGAATGGAGGAATGAAATTGGTAATTTTTTTGTCTTTTTTCTTTTGGCTCATTTTTCTTTGATGTCGTTTCCGCTCTTTCTTTTTCTTGCTTACTTTTTCTCTCTCTCTTTCTTTCTTTCTTTCTTTCTTTCTTTGTCTCTCTTTCTCTCTTTCTCTCTCTCTCTCTCTCTCTCTCTCTCTCTCTCTCTCTCTCTCTCTCTCTCTCTCTCTCTCTCTCTCTTTCTTTCTTTCTGCTCTCTCTCTCTCCTTTCATCTCCCTTCCTCACTCCCTCACTTCTTCACTCCCTATCTCCTTCTCTCTCTCTCTCTCATTCTTTATCTTTCTATTATCATCATCTTTCAAAGTTTTGTTTTTACCCTTGAAAGGGCTACGGATTGGGTGGAATATAGGGGGAGAGGCGGAGTGGGGGATGGGGGGGAGGGGCGGAGTATGTGAGGGCGTGGTAAGGGGAAGAGTGGGGGATGGGGGGGCGGAGTCGGGTAGGGCGGGGTTAGGGGTGGAGTGGGGGAGGGGCGTAGTCGGGGAGGGCGGGGTTAGGGGCGGAGTGGGGGATGGGGGTTAGGGGCGGAGTCGGGTAGGGCGTGGTTAGGGGCGGAGTGGGGGATGGGGGGGGGGGGGAGGGGTTGAGTGTAGAAGTTTATGATTACCTGAGACTGTCATTAAGGCTGGGATGATGTCATTAAGAGGCGGGATGGATCGTCGAGACAACGGGAAATAGTTAATTCACTAGAAGGAATATTTGATAAAGAGAGTGTGAAGCGATAAGAGAAGCTAATTCAACTTAAACGCAAAGGAGTGCAGCAGTTTAAGAAAAAAAAAAAAAAGATCGAAGGAAAATAAGTTTAGAAAGTTTTACCGCGTTGGTGTCATTAAGGTAAAATGAGAGAGAAAAAAAAAAAAAAATAGAAAGAGCCACATGCAAAGAAAGATAAAGTTGGAAATGACAAAGGTTAGTAAAGGATAATAAGGACAACAAGAGAAGATGAGATAGCTTAGTCAAGAATATAAGATGGAAGAGGAAATTGATGATAATTATATTAATGATACTAATGATAGTATTAGCAGTAATCATAATAATGGTAATAAAGGCAATAATGATAACAATAATGGTAATAAAGGCAAAAATGGTAACAAAAATGGTAATAATAACAATAGTAATGATAGTGATGATGATGATAGTAATAA
>NC_061834.1:30772729-30775229 GCF_019202785.1 Penaeus chinensis | reverse complement strand
TTGCTCATCCATCTGTTTATTTAGTGTCATATACCTAGGTATGCAAATCATTATCATTAACAATACTAATAATCGTATTAGTAGTTATCGTAATATAATTGTTATTACTGTAGTTGCAACCGTATTACAAATAAATGTGACATATTACAATCATTACATTACCAGTTATCATCCTTATTACTTCGAGAACCAATTTATCTCCACAGAAATGATTATATTTACTCTCCTAAAACGTAAAATGAAAATTCACCGAAATCAAACTTTTTCGTATAGCATTTGAAGTGTCCCTCTTCTGCAAGTTCCATTTGCAGAGGGAAAAATGAGAAAACTAAGCTGATAACAGTCTTTTAGCAAGCATGGCATCATCATACCTTCCCCATTAATCACATGCTTCGTTCGCTTAACAAGGTCTGCTGCAAAATATTGTCAAAATTCTTTATCGGCACATAAAGGGCCTCTTTGACAGGGGAAATATCCCACAAAATTGGACCGTTTTTATATTGGAAGACCATTTTACTGTCATCATCTCGTACTTGACTAAAGGCTGGGTTGTTAGTTTCAAAGCATATTCATTTTTTTCCCTTTAAATATGTGGCAGTATACATTCTATGATTTTTTTTTTAATCTTTGTCCCGGGCAACGATCCATCCGTTGAGAGCAGGATTAAGTAAAAATAAAATATATGACTTTCCTTTTCATCAAATACGTAGTAATATGCTTTTGAGCAACTACACATATTCCGTTAGAGAGTGTAGGATTAATGCTTGCGGCAAGAGCCTCCTTGATATAATATCATTACTTTATAGTGCAAGTATACACTTCCATGCATTTAGAAAGAACACTATAGCAAAGCCTAAGGTGAAGGTCATGTCAAGGGCTATCACTATGCAAAGTCAGATTCGTGTCTTTAAGGTGCTTTTTCGGACACTTCATTATCGCAATTTTTTTTTTTTTTTTTTACGTATAAGCTTCTTCTATAAAGTTAATTGCTACGGTCAGCCGTATTATATCAGATACATCAGCATCCCGATCTTTGTGAATTGTAAATATTAAAATTATAATAAAAAAGAACATCATGATTCTAATTATATTCTTTAAGTGTATCTGGATCCTAATAAATATTCACGAAGCCAACTCTTACTCTATAAAGCTGTCAATATCCTCCTCTCTTTCTTCAACCTTTTCGTCCTTCCTTACTCCCCCCCCCCCCCCCCCTCTTCCATGCCCTCATGACCGAACGCAAGCAAATTTGGGCAAAAGACATCATGGTTCCAATAACATTCTTTAAGTACATTTCGAACATCATTAATATTCACAAAGCCAACTCTTATTTCGCAAGGCTGGTAGTATCCCCCCCCCCCCCTAATTTCCTTCGTCTGTCCTTCCTTCCTTCCCCCCCCCCATCCATCCTCCTTCGTCCTTCATACCCCCCCCCCCTACTTTCATGCCCTCACCGCCATCACCATCGTCATCATCATCATCACGACCATCATATTCATCATTACCAGCATCATCATTATGATCATCATCGTTATCACTATCATATTCATCATCTTCACCATTATCACTACCGCCATCATCACCATTATCATTACCACCATTATCACCATTATCTCTACCGCCATCATCATTATCACCATTATTACCACTCTTCTGTTGTATTCTACGGAAGTGTACATGGCCTACTGACAGTACTCGATTCGATAATACAAAAGAAAAGATTGACTGGTTAGGATCAATCGTATAGTCAATGACAGAGGATATTGACGTCCATCATCGTTACCACGACCATCATCATCATCATCATCATCAACATCATCATCATCATCACTAACATCGTCATGATCACCATCATCATCATCATCATCTTCATCATCTTCATCCTCGTCACCATCACCATCATAATCTTTATCTTCATCATCATCTTCATCTTCATCATCATCATCATCATCATCATCATCATCATCATCGTCGTCGTTGTCACCATCGTCATCATCATCATCATCCTCGTCACTATCATCATCATCTTCATAGTCATCATCATCATCACCATCATCAGAATCAGCATCATGACCACCATCAGCATCATCACTATTTATTGTTACTATTTATCCTTATGGTATGATTACCATCATTATCATCATTATTACAATTTTTTTCTATTATCTCATTATCACCTTTTATTACCATCATTATCTGGAATCAGATATCATAAAAAGATAAGAATAGATAGATAGATAGATGAATAAAATAAAAATAAAAGTCAGGGTATAAGCCTTTATGATTTCCTCTGTGCCTTCATATTTTAAAGAAGATTATAGATAAGAAACATAAAAATGCCCGTTGGTATTTTTGTTTTTTTCAGGAGAACATCATAAACCACTTTTCCTGAGTGCTTTCAGATCTTCAAAGGCAACCTGGAACAAACCTACATTTTATAGAACAGAATATAATCTATTTTTGTTATTAGATAAAAGTATAGCACACAAATACATTTTTT
>NC_061834.1:30672729-30677729 GCF_019202785.1 Penaeus chinensis | reverse complement strand
CACGTTTTCATTATGAACGGTCGAAAGAACAGCAACTTTTTTTTTTTTTTTTTTTTTTTTTTTTTTTTTTTTTTTTTACACATCGTCTCAACAATGGCTCAGCGATTTGGTCGTAAAGGCTAATCTTGAGGAAGAGCCTTTCGTCTCCATTTCCGCTCCTTCCACGGTTTATTCTCTTACTTTCGTCTTTCTCTTATTTGTCTCTGTTTCCTTTCCCTTTCGCCATGCTGGTCTCTTCCTCTTTCCAATAAGCTATCTATCTTGGTTTGTTCTCTATTCGAGCCATTATTTCGCTTTGTTTCTCCTCCTCCATGAATCTCTATCATCTGGGACGTGCATATGGGTTGAGGCTCTTGCTCTGTATCTCTTTCTGAAAACTGGGCGGAAGAAATACCCGTCTATTCGCAATGAGAAGAAAAGTGCCCGTTTAGTTGAAATCGAGTTGAGAAAAGTGTCTTTTTTTTAATTCGAGAGAAAAGTGACCTCTTTGTCGTGATTTAGGGAAGAGAAGCAGATTAGGGAAAGAAAAAGGCCCATTTACCGAAATCAGGGAAAGAAAAGTGCCCATTTGGCCGAAATCAGGGAAGGAAAAGTGCCCATTTGGCCGAAATCAGGGAAGGAATAAAAGTGCACATATGGCCGAAATTGGGGAAGAAAGGGGCCATTTAGCCGCATTCGGAAAGAAAATTGCACACTTATCCGAAATCAGGACAGGCATAGTACCCTTTGGCCGACCGGTGGGGGTGTGGGGGGGGGGGGGGGGTCCATTTAACCGACATCGGCAAAGAAAATGCTAATAAGCAGATATAAGTGGGGGATGCTACTGTCCATTTAGCTGAAACCAGGAAAGAAAAACTGCCCATTTAGCCGAAATCAGAGATATAAAGTGTGTGCTTAGTCAAAGGAAGGAAGCCTTTTGCAACTTCCCTTCTCTTTTGAATGCCTGTGCACGCCACTACTTACCATCGCTGCTCTTCCATCTCTCTCCTCGTGTCTTCTCATGACTTATTCGCTCCTTCTCTTCTTCTCCTTCGCTGCTCCGACGTTTTCTTTGTTCTCCCTCCGTGGCTCTGCCTAAGCTCTGCTGTGCCGAGCAATCACAGGGGGGTTTGTGTGCATCATGGTCTCTCTCAATCCTACGTCTCACCCACTTTCTTTCTCTTTAACTGCTTGTCCTTCCCTCTTCCTTTCCGTCTCTCGTTTCTAGTTCTGGTTATTATTTTTTTCTCTCTGATTATTACTTTTTTATTTCTCTTTCTTATTCTTTATCTCTCCCTTTCTCTTTCTTTCTTTCTTTCTCTCTTTCTTTTCTCTTTCTCTTTCTCTTTCTCTTTATCTCTCTCTCTCTCTCCCTCTCCCTCTCCCTCTCCCTCTCCCTCTCCCTCTCCCTCTCCCTCTCCCTCTCTCTCTCTCTCTCTCTTTCTCTTTCTCTTTCTCTTTCTCTTTCTCTCTCTCTCTCTCTATCTCTATCTCTCTATCTCTCTATCTTATATACAATCATACATACATTCATATGTGTGTGTGTGTGCATATCTGTCTCAATTTTTTCTTCATTAGGAAACGAAAAAATACTACCTCGAAGGTTAGATGAACTGTAAAGTTAAACAGTGCGGTTAGAAAAGAAAGAAAAAAAATGTATATAGGAGCAAGAGTTGACTTAATACTTTAGAACCTTTGCAAATGATGACAAGATTAAAAAGGGAAAAAAGAAAAAGAATCTAAATACCTATTTACATCTATGAAGCGAGTATGGAAAACAAAAATAACCAGACAAAAATGTAGGGAAAAAAAAACACCCAAGATTCGCCTTAAGTTTCTTCAGTGTCTGAGTGGAGGGATGTTATCCTTAATTCAGCCAAGGTTTAAGGAGGGAATGTCTCGTTAGGCGAAGAACATGTCTTTCCTGCTAAACCATTCAGGCAGCAAGGGAATTATACTTTGAAATTCTACGAAACGACTGTTCTAAAGGTCCTAGTTCTACTCGAAAGGAGTCTTATGTTGCTATTTATAATCTTGTGTGTTGGTTATTACACCCTCATATGTGTTTTTTTAAGAATAAGGTAAGGGGGGGTGATAACGATGAAGATTTTTTTTTTTTTTTTAACATTATGGTAATGATAGTAAAAATAATACAACAACAGCAGCAATACCAACACCAACAACAGTATTAACAACGACGTCAACTTCAACAACAACATTAAAAAGAGTAAAAAAAATAATAATTCACAGTAAAAAAAAAAGAGAAACGCCATTATCAAAATAGCGAAACTCCAGCACATCCACACACCCCTAAAAGCAAAGAATTTTTTCGAAGGTCAATATACAGCGTCTTCACACCCGCTCCCCCCCCCCCCACCCCCCACCTCTCACCCCGCCTCTCTCACACGTCCAACAAGATCCTCGCGAAGTGCAGTGAAGAAGCTGAGATTCCGACCGAGACATCCTGAGCGAGACGAAGCATCGTCATCAAAATTCTGGTGATATCCTGGTTTTAGAAGGAGGAGATACAGCGTCGAGGGAGACAAGGGGGGAAGAGGAAGATGAGGTGGGGAAAGAGGATGAGGAAGAGGAGGATAAAGGGGAAGGGGAAGGGAAAGAGGAAGGGGTAGAGAAAGAGAAAGAGGAGGGGGAAGAGGAGAAGAAAGGAGAGGGAAGAGGAAAAAAAGAGGAGGAGGAAGGGGAAGAGGAGAAGAGGGGAAAAGAGAAGTAGAAAAAGGTGGGGGAAGAGGACAGGAACTAGGAGGGGTGAGGAAAAAGAGGAAGAGGCGAGAGAAAAGGAAAGGAAAGAGAGGAAGAAAAAAAGAAAAAGAAAGGAAGAGGTAGACGAGAGGGAGGAAAAGGATGGAGGAAAAGGAAAAAAAAGGAAGAAGAAGAATAGGAGAGAGAGAGAGAGAGAGAGAGAGAGAGAGAGAGAGAGAGAGAAGAAAGAAAGAGAGAGAGAGAGAGAGAGAGAGAGAGAGAGAGAGAGAGAGAGAGAGAGAGAGAGGGAGAGAGAGAGAGAGAGAAAGAAAGAGAGAGAGAGAGAGAGAGAGAGAGAGAGAGAGAGAGAGAGAGAGAGAGAGAGAGAGAGAGAGAGAGAGAGAGAGAGAGAGAGAGAGAGAGAGAGACATAAAAGACGAAAACGTGAATTTACAACAAGGTGCTACAAAGAAACGAAACAAAACGAATAAGAATGATACAAAACTAGAATAACCCACCCGAGGAAAAGTAAGGAGGCACTAAAACCCGAATAAACACAACGAAAAGATAAATACCAAGTTATGAAGCAACAATATCCAACTCTTGTGTTTGTGTGTTTTTTTCTTTTTTTCTCTTTCTCTCTCTCTCTACCAGATAAACACTAAGTTATAAAGAACAGTATTTCCCCCTTTTCTCTCTCTATCAATAAATCGATCTATCTATCTCCCTCTTCTTCCCGCCTTTCCCTGTTTCTTCTGCTCTTCCTCCCCCCTCAATTCTCCTTCTCCTTACCCCCTCCCCTTCCCTTCTATGCTTCCTATCATTTCCAATCTCCCTCTTCCTACCTCCCTTCCAACCCCTTCCTCTTCTCCTCTCCCTCTCCTTCCCACTCTCCCTCTCCCACTATCCCTTTTCCTTTCCTATCCCTTCCAATCTCCCTCTCCCTACCTCCTTTCCTTCGTCTCCCCCTTTCCCTCTCCTTCCTAATCTCCCTGTCCCTTCCGCAGACCCTTCTGCTCTCATTATCTTCCACCTTTCCTTCACCACATAAACACCGAGTTATGAAAGAAGCTGAATAAGAATAAGAATAAGAATAAGAAGAAAGAAAGACAAAAAAAAAGAAGAAAAAAAAACATAAACAAAACAAAAACTCACCACATTCCCATCGAAGCCGAAGATCAGGAACGTGGAAGGCAGAAGCTCTGGACCACAAGGGGGGTAATATGCCAACAATGCAAACCCACCACGGCCTGAAAATGGGGAAACACAAGGAATCTTTATGCGCGGACGGTAATGGCAATAGGAAGGAGAAAGAGAGGGAGAGGTGTGCTTTGTATGGTCCGGAAAGAGAGTGGGTTATTAGGGGAAACAAAGGTTATGAAACAGGATGATATTTATGCCTGTTTTCTTATACGTGTGGTAAAGAGGGTGATGTAATGCAGATGATACGTTTAAAAAAGATGATAAAAGAAGCTGTGAAACATACGAGATAAAATTTTGATGTAGGGTGAGAGAGAGAGAGACGGAGAGAGGGCGGGGGGGGGGGGGGGGCAGATTTGTTGGAGGAGAGGGAGGGAGAGAGAGGGGAAGGAAGGGAGGGAGGGAGGGAGGGAGGGAGGGAGAAGGGAGAAAGGGAGAAAGAGAGAAAGAGAGAGAGAGAGAGAGAGAGAGAGAGAGAGAGAGAGAGAGAGAGAGAGAGAGAGAGAGAGAGAGAGCTAAGACGAGAACCAACATAACAATAAGAACAATGAGATAGGTGAAAGTAAAAGAAAAAGAAAATCAAAGATATGAAAACCTACAGACGAAGAGAGAGAGAAGAAGAAAAAAACTAAACGGAGAATGGAAAGAGAAAAAGAATTTAGAAAATAAAAACGCAAACACAAACACACAAAGAAATAAAACAAAAAAAGCCCTCACCTTCCTTAAAAAATAAGAATATAAACACAAAAGACCGCCTGAGAAAACACCGAGGGATGAAAGCAGGAGAGAGAAGCATGGAAGGAAAGAGAACGAGTGAGGTGGAGGACACAAATTGAGTGGCTCAGAACATCAGGACTGAGAAAATAACACATTAAAGAGGCTGGATGGAGGAGAGACGGCAGGACGCTCACAGCCGACAGCCGAATATCTGCTTCACTCTGGTATTATGTCCTCTCTCAGCCGGCGTATGAGAGCCTCTTCTTGCAACTAGCTCCTTCTCGAGCCGTCCTATAACACGGTCGGTGCATACGGAGGTGTTTATCTTCGTACTCCCGATTTTGTGTTGCTGCTTCGTCTGTCTGTCTGTCTGGGTCGAGCTCTGTTTCGATTCTTTGGTTCGA
>NC_061834.1:30647729-30650229 GCF_019202785.1 Penaeus chinensis | reverse complement strand
ATACATAAGATAAAACAAATAAACAAAATAAAGACATTGAAAGACAATACAACTGCGTTTAATTGCGCTTCATCTAACAGAACAGAATATAACTATGTAAACTTGACACCATACCTCACAGCCGTCACTGAGGTACCTCGAACTCATTGGCAGTGTAGTAATGAAAATGGGAGGGTTGGGCCGTAGATTTATCACCGCCATCCAGAGAGCGATTAGGTCTGTTTCCTTGTTTACAGCTGGTACACTTCCTTTGTTCCAACGTTGCCCTTTTTTCACTTTAATTTGTTTATATGGTATCTTACTTCATCAGAAGAAAATGTAATATTAACCGTA
Source organism: Penaeus chinensis (assembly GCF_019202785.1). Classification (NCBI taxonomy): domain Eukaryota; kingdom Metazoa; phylum Arthropoda; class Malacostraca; order Decapoda; family Penaeidae; genus Penaeus; species Penaeus chinensis. Next base: position 30,649,896 of record NC_061834.1, on the reverse strand, counting down.
TGATGTGTTCTTTTTTCATTATTATTATCTTTTAATGATCACTCTGTCATAGGAAAATGAGTAAATGAATATACAAACTTAATCTTCATCCCTTCTTTTAACGATATCTTATAGCTGATTTCCCTCTGATATTCCTAGCTAAAAAGTAACCATCTGAAATATTCTCCCCCCAAAAAAAAAGAAAAGAAAAAAGAATCAAGCGCCTTAACAATCGCCTGTAGCTATCAGTCTAAGTTCAACTAAGAGCCTACTCGTCGGCGTGTGTGTCAAAGAAAGAGATACTTTGTGTCCTGGATTAACTGAATACTTAAAATGAGTTAATTAAGTGAGTCAATTAGCGACTTTGTATGAAAGTGGACTCTTGAATCGCAACCGCCAACTTGACCTGTAAGACTTACAGAGTCTGTCTTTTGAAAATGATGGTAAATGCCGTTTTCAAAAATTCTTTGTGTTTTGTTTTGTTTTTCTTTTATCATTTCCGGTCACGACAACTCGTTTTCGATGCGTAGTTTCCGTGCTTTACTTTGGTTATTCTTCCTTGTCTTTCTTTCATATTTTTTATTTATTTATTCTATTTCATAATCAATTCTTCAATCTTGTTGATCGGACAGGGATGATGCCATCTACAGTCTATCATAAGATTGTGTTTTTTTTTTCTTTGTTATGATAATATTTTTCGGTTATATTTGTTAAAACCTTAACGAGAATATACATATTTTCCTCACTTCTTTGACTGTGCCTCTACGGGCTTGTTTTTCACTACTTATATTCTAAAGTGTGTGTCTGTGTGTGTATTTAAACACACACACATATAAATGTATAAATATGTATATGTATACATATATATATATATATGCATATATACATATATGCATATATACAATATATATATATATATATATATATATATATATATATATATATATATATATATATATATATATCTGTATGTATGTGTATTCATATATACATATATATACGTATATATATATATATATATATATATATATATATATATATATATATATATATATATATATATATATATATATATATATATATATATTTATTTATTTATTTATATACATATATATATTTATATATTCATATATATATATATATATATATATATATATATTTACATATATATACACATGTATTTACATATATATACACATATATATATATATATATATATATATATATATATATATATATATATATATATATGTGTATATATATATATATGAGTGTGTGTATAAAAATATGAATATATATGTGTATATATGTATATATATATATATATATATATATATATATATATATATATATATATATATATATATATACATATATACGTATATATATATATATATATATATATATATATATATATATATATATATATATATATATATATACATATATATGTATATATATATATATATATATATATGTATATATATATATATATATATATATATATATATATATATATATATATATATATATATATATATATATGTATTACAGGGAAAAGGAGATCCAGCATGTACATGCGGCATGTACGCCGCACAATATAAGCAGTGTTTCGTAACCTGCATGATGTGCAAAGGGTCCAGTAAGGTCAGGTTTCACGCAGCCACTAATACTGAATTAAATCAATTTTGCATATGAACACCTTTTCTCTTTCTATTTTACAAAAGTTTTTTTTTTTTTTCTTTTCTTTTTTGTAAAATCCGCGTGCGAAAAATGTGTATTAACTTAGGTACAGCAAATGTTTAAAATTTACAAGGGAGCTATTGCATAAAGGATGAACGAGGCAACTGTTCTCCTGCATGGATTCAGGATCGATGCATGCTCGCAAATTTTGCTGATCATGTTCTCTATTGCAGAGAGAGAGAGAGAGAGAGAGAGAGAGATAGATAGAGAGAGAGAGAGAGAGAGAGAGAGAGAGAGAGAGAGAGAGAGAGAGAGAGAGATTCTTACTTTGTTATATTATGCGTTCCTTTAGACTCGCAATCATTATTTTATAACGTACCGAATACAATATATCACAAAAAAATCAATAAAAAAAAAAAAATATAAACCATGAAAGACTAATCTCAGAACGAAAACGAATAACATATACCGCGAGTAATTTATGGAGCGTTTAACCTAGAGAAAT
>NC_061834.1:30607729-30610229 GCF_019202785.1 Penaeus chinensis | reverse complement strand
GAGAGAGAGAGAGAGAGAGAGAGAGAGAGAGAGAGAGAGAGAGAGAGAGAGAGAGAGAGAGAGAGAGAGAGGGGGGGGGGAGGAGAGAGAGGGAGAGGGGAAAAAGAGGGGGGGACAAGGAGGGAAGGAGGGAGAGAGAGAGAGAGAGAGAGAGAGAGAGAGAGAGAGAGAGAGAGAGAGAGAGAGAGAGAGAGAGAGAGAGAGGGGGGGAGAGAGAGAGAGGGAGAGGAGAGAAAGAGAGGGGAGCAGAGAGATAGGAGAGAGAGAGAGAGAGATAGATAGAGAGAGAGAGAGAGAGAGAGAGAGAGAGAGAGAGAGAGAGAGAGAGAGAGAAGAGAGAGAGAGAGAGAGAGAGAGAGAGAGAGAGAGAGAGAGAGGGGGGGAGGGAGGGAGAGAGAGAGGGAAGGAGAGAGAGAGAGAGAGAGGGAAGGAAGGAGAGAGAGATAGAGATAGAGATAGATAGATAGAGAGAGAGAGAGAGAGAGAGAGAGAGAGAGAGAGGGGGGGGGGAGGGAAGGAGAGAGAAAGAGGGAAGGATAGAAAGAGAGAGAGCGGAAGAGAGAGAGAGGGGGAGGAAAGAAGAGAGAGAGGAGAGAGAGAGAGAGAGAGAGAGAGAGAGAGAGAGAGAGAGAGAGAGAGAGAGAGAGAGAGAGAGAGAGAGAGAGAGAGAGAGAGAGAGAGAAGTTATTTGTACGAGATAAAATATTGCATTTATACTAATAGGCGTTTTGATATTACAGCTTAAAGATAATAGTAGTAGCCTAATAACTGCAGAAAAAAAAATGCAACACCACGTTCATCACTATAATACTAATGAAAAGTCATATATCTTTACGTATATAATTTTATAGTGAACTTATTACCACTAATAATTGTTATTATACCACCCTCATTAAGTTTTAATTCCAATATCATTATGATTTTCCAATCCGTTTCCAATTAACCGGCAAAAGTATTTTTCCAGAGCATGATAATATTGGAAACAAAAGTACGGTAATGTTCATCTGTTTTGCAATTACTGTTTTCCATTTATTAATATTTCTTTGCGTCTAATATTGTCATTATCACTTTTATTTTCGTCTTATCGTTATTATTATTTGTATCCCCAGTATCATCATTAACATAGTATTAATATTAAAATTATTAACGTTATTGTTATTGTTATCCTTATCCTTATCATTAATATAATCATTCTCATTTCCATTATACGGTTACTCATATTATCATCACTAGTACTACTATAACAAATACTACCACTACTACTAGTACTGCTGCTGCTACTACTTTTATTAATATCACCATTTATGTTCTTAAATCCTTTTTTTTGGAATTTGATTGAATTTTGATGATTTTTCTACACATTTAAAGAAACAACAACAACAAGCTGCCAATCTTATGAATTCATGCAACTAGTATTTTCTTATTCTTCATCCTTTTGTATTTTGAATTCTCACCCTATAAGATAGTGAATGAACATTATCTTTAAGAAATTTTTCGCACTTCAGAATTATGAAGTAAGAAAGAAAGAAAGAAAAAAGAAACAAACAAAGGGCGTGGTGGCGAGATAGATCCACCTGAACCTTTTTTGGGGGGAAAATAAAGAAGAAATGATAAATAAAGAGGAAATGTACAAAGTAATAAAGTTCACACGAGAGAGAAAATATCATCAGAGTTTCCAGTGGAGTTCGGTTCATTATCTCAGGCTAAAGGTGTCATGTCGTATGATATTGCAGCCTGGAAATCGCGTTCTAATTGAGTCTATGAACAAGGAGGATCATAAAGCATGGGAGTCGCGTGGGGTGGCAGCCTCGCCCTGATCGATTTACATTTTTCTTTTCTTTTCTTTTTTTTTCTTATCTATTTCTTTTTTATTATTATAATCATATATCTGTTTGATTGTTTTTTATTCTACACAAGCGAGTTGCGTTATTCAATAATGTTATGTATGTTTATTTGAACATTCATATCAATGATGTACTTTTCTATTTTATTCCTTTGTTTATAAAAGCGGAATTAATTGTATATCAATAAGCTATGATTTCTACTCAGCCAGTTTCGACCTTAATAGTGAAGAGCGGTATCTAATCTAAATTTCGATCATTTGCCGTGATTGCAGGTTTCTGCGTTAACTGTCTTGTTATTTACTATCTCCATTTCCGGTAATTGTATGACTGATTACGAAACCATTAGAGTCGAGTTTAATTTCAGTTATTCCGCTAAATGTCCGACGTAAATCATGAATAATAAGATGGCGCGCATGTATTGTTATGACGTCATAGGATCATCTCTCGCAAATGGCGCCACTTTTGAATGTATTTTCTCGCAATTGCTTGTAATCTCTTAAACCTCCCGACTCTTTCATCTCCGGTCGTGTCGCTTCGGTGTATATTCCAGCTGAAATTTCGCTTAAAAAAGTAAGAAAAAAAACACTATTTCTAACATTTGATGACAATTAAATTTATATCCACTGGATTATTTTAGCGTTGGGTGATACGTTCCG
>NC_061834.1:30595229-30597729 GCF_019202785.1 Penaeus chinensis | reverse complement strand
TGTCCTCTCTCGCCGTCGTCCTCGCCTGACTAGTGTCCTCCGCGAAACCATGTCACTTCTCGTGGTGTTGCTCGAGGCTGGCTGACAGACACTCTTCAGTCACTAAGTAGTGCCGCAAAGAGACGTGTTGGTTGACAGAAAGACTCACGTACACTTCGAAACTGGTCGAAAAGTTTAATCTATGTTTTTTTGTTGGAAAGTGGAGCTCAGGTGTAAATCGTCGTCGGTTTGTGTGAATGTTTATCACCTCTTAGATCTGTCTATCACCTGAAGTGACTGTGTTTACACCTTACAAAGATAAGCATTTGTAGATCTGAAATGTTTCATAGTAAATGACGTTGACACCTATGTTGTGACTTTGTGTTCAAATACTCGTAGACTTTGAAATTATTTCTTAAGGAACGGTTTTGTGTTCATGTCTCACGTAAGTGTTTTGTGATAGACTTTCCTAACGCCATAGAGCCAAAGGCTCAGATTAGATATACTGTAGTGTATTTCGTCTTATAATTGTAATACTAGACTAAATAAATAAGGACTTTTTGTATGTTCCACTGTTGTTACACCATATCTTTGAGAACTGTAAGTGGTTTATCTTCAAAAATCTTCATGTTGTGCACTCGGTGTTCTGCTCCTATAACACTCACACCACAAGCATATATATTCCGAGTCCTCTGAGACAGCCGAGTCAGTGTTTGAGGTAAGCCGAGAAGCCTCTTTGCCTCTGTTTAGTGAATGTGTTTTAGCTGATATTTTCACGTCCCTCTAGTGCTTGACACAAAACTGTGGAGACTTTAGAATAGGTCATAAATGAACTGTGGAGCTCAGTTATTGCCACAGCCTCTCTTCTTAGTGACAAACGGGGAAGCTTTAAAAGGTCTTTGAACAAGCTGTTGAATAAATATGCTCATTCATTGTTAACGGAGGATGGTGTACATGGCAGGAACTGTGTTTGAGAACATACGGTACATCATGGACAGAGAAATAAAATAACAAGTGTCTTTTTGTTTGGCAAGAGCCACATTTCTTGCATGCACGAATCTCCAAGACAACAAGTCCAGCCGAACTCTCAGTAAGGACTCAAATATTTGCACTGCACCGTATAGTGAGTCGCCCCGAAAGAACGGCATCTGAGCCTGGACGGTGGCGGTGCGTGCGAGGACACAGGATCATCACTTGAAGAACTGTCGTGTGAGTGATGTAATGTTAACAAGTGTATTATAGGGCAGTAGCTTCCCTCTCAGCTGATCACAAGCGGTTCCTAGACTGTTTTTTTTTTAAAGAATTTAAAACCAGAGAGAGAGAAGAGATATATATATTTATTTACATATTACGGGGCAGATTTTAAAATTAGTTTAGGAATCTGTGGTATTCTTGTTTTTACTGTGTACTATTAACTGTATATAACATATATCCACATGAAAAAATACTATCGAGTGACCCTGTACCACCAAAAAGAATTCTACGACAAGGTCTCGTACTACACACACATTGCTCGTGTTTAACTCACGTACTCTGCATCTTAAACTCCTCTGTATTTGCCAAGGAAGTAAATTACACGTTGTACCCGCGAAAACACATACCTCAGTCGTCGGTGAAATCAACCATCACGAAATTGACCAACGCCAGGAATAAGAGCAAAAAAAAAAAAGAAACTGACGAAGGAACAATATAACCGAAAAGGAAAAGAGAATCGACGGCGTTTGCAGCGTACCTGGAGGAGGAGGAACAAGCCGGAAGATATATAAGAGGCGCGGGCATCCATTTTGGGAAGGACGTCAAGGTGATTACACCACATGAGCGAAATATTCAAAGAAGGGTGCTTTTAAATGGAGAAATTGCTTCAACATGTACTTTCACTTGTGGTCGTATAACAAAAAAATATTTTTGTTTTCATATCAAAAGTATACACATTAGTACTTATTGATAAGCTCTGAAGAAGGGGACACAGCAAATTAACTATTAAGATAAGGCGAAGGAAGGAAAAATAACCTTGAAATGCTCTTTTTTCTATCTAATCTCAAATAAACTCCACGTTAGAGGAATGAAAATATTTTGATATCACGAATCAACAAACACACGCGATAAAGCAATAGAGCCGGAAATCGACTCACAAAATTTCTCGCAAACCGCACTCTCTCCTTTGTTATTTTGTCAGTGGTGTATGACGCGAATGATTAATCATATTCAGCGTTGGTAAAACCCTAAAAAAATAATGATAATAAATAAATGAATAAATAAACACATGTAGTGACACGTATGTAACTGGACTGGATATTATTTATGGACACTGACGACATAAATTCTCCAGAAAACCACTGAACAGTGCGCAGGAAATGTAATAAGACTCAACAGTCGCACGTCAGTCTCCTCTACCTGCACAAACGTAGTTACCCGTCTAAAAAGAACGAAGAAAACTGTAAACTTAGTTCTGTTGTTCATTGAGGGTAAGAAGTTTAAAGAAAAAAAAAAAGACAGAGAAAAAAGAAAAGACATACTAGCC
>NC_061834.1:30580229-30582729 GCF_019202785.1 Penaeus chinensis | reverse complement strand
CTCCTCTTCCCCCTCCTCTCTCTCCTTTCCACCCATCCTCTCCATCCCCCCACCCCCGACTCCAGCGCCTCCTCTCATCCCCTTCCCCCTTCTCTTTCTCTCTTTCTCCCCTCTCTCCTTCATCCAAGAAGGCAGTGTCACAAACAACCAACTTTCTCGGAGTCTCAGCAGCGAGGCCGATCCTATGCAGGGACAAGGTAGGTGCCCCTAGGAGTCAAGGAGTTCTTGGTGCTATTGAATAAGCTAAGACGTACTGCATAATGGCGGGGCAAGTACACAATTGGAAGGCGGGCTACACGTGGCACTGGAGGGCCCTAGGCACGGTGCCACTAAGGGATCTGAGGCGGCACTGTACCGCTGGAGGTTCCTGGATCTCAAGGCCCTCGATGACAATTAACGTAAGATAAAAGAAGCAGGATGAATTACGACTTTCAGGTCCGGTACTGAATAATAGCTCATTGTGCAGAGAGTAGCAGCACATCCATTTTCCATTTAATTTTCCTTTTATTTCATTATGCTTTTGTTAATGTCACTGTCGATACGCGCAAGCAACAGTGCTACAAATGTCGACGCTGTCCTTGCAGAGTTACAAACGCTGACATTAACGACGGACGCATACACCCAAGGGTTAACTATGGCGACACTAACGATATACGCAAACACCAGGCTAATCGAATGCCTAAAAACCCTCCCTGTCCCTATTTTATGCCTTTTTTCCGTATTTTTCTGTCCACTTTTTTTTTCTTCCGTCCTCACCATTTTACCTGTTTTTCCCTCCCTCTTTCGTAAAAAAAAAAAAAAAAAAAAAAAAATTCCCATCCTTTCCTCGCCCCTTTCTTTTCCCCGCCTTTCTAATCTTTGCACCTATCTCCTCTTTCTTGTTCGCCGCGCTCTCTCGTATCTCTCTTATCTCCTCCACTTTACTCTTCCCTTCCTTCCTCTCTTCCCCCTTTCCTCTCCTCTTCATCCCCTTGTCGTCTCTAAACCATTTCCTTTTTTTTTTTAGGTTTTATCCTCTTCCCTTCAGACCGATCTCTCTCCGAGTCAAGATTATCCTGAAAACAAATAATTTTTCCTCCACAAATAATTTTTTCCTCCACAAATATTTTTTTTTTACGGCACAGAAATTTACCCTTCAGCAGGAAAACAAACATATCAGGAAGTGCTTAGTCAAAACATTTTGGTAGCGAAGAAGCTGCAATGCTCCTCCAGTGGCGTCTTGGAGGTTTTTGGGTCGGGTGGATAGATGGTAATAGATAAATACAGTAGATAGATGAGAATGGACGAAGAGATAGATGCAGAAAATAGGTGAGAATGGGCGAATAGATAGATGTAGTCGAAGGGTGAGAATAGACGAATTGAAGTGCTCCTCCAGTGGCGTCTTGGAGGTTTTTGGGTCGGGTGGATAGATGGTAATAGATAAATACAGTAGATAGATGAGAATGGACGAAGAGATAGATGCAGAAAATAGGTGAGAATGGGCGAATAGATAGATGTAGTCGAAGGGTGAGAATAGACGAATTGAAGTGCTCCTCCAGTGGCGTCTTGGAGGTTTTTGGGTCGGGTGGATAGATGGTAATAGATAAATCCAGTAGATAGATGAGAATGGACGAAGAGGTAGATGCAGAAAATAGGTGAGAATGGGCGAATATATAGATGTAGTCGAAGGGTGAGAATAGACGAATTGAAAGATGCAGAAAGTAGATGTGAAAGGACGAATAGATATATGCAATAAAAAAGGTGAATTTACGAAGAAATAAACGTAGTAGATAGATGACTGGACGAATAGAAAGATGCAGAAGATAGGCGATAATGAACGAATAGATAGATACAGAAGGTAGATGAATGGACGAATAGATGAATGCACAAGGTAAATGATTTAACGAAGGGATAAATGGAATAGATAGATGAACGAACAATGCAGGAGATACAATAAATTGGAAAGAATAGGCAAAAAGACGTTTGTAGGTAGGTAGTTAAATGTACAAATAATTAAATGAAGTAGATGGGCGGATCGACGAATAGATAGACGCAATAGATAAATCATGGGACGAATAAACAGATGGAATGAATAGATGATTGGGCGTGCAGATAGATGTAGTAACACTGACGAATCGATAATTGTGATAAATCGGTGAATAGACGACTAGATAGATGTAATAAAGGGTTGAATGGACGAAGGGACAGATATGAAGAAATATAAATAAATTAGAAAATAAGCAGATAAATGATTTTGGTGTAGATTCGTAAATATACATATGATTCCATCCAAGGAAGTACATGGATACGAATAGGCATAGAAAAAAAATACTAAGAAAATCAGATAGAAAGATAGGGTAATATATCGATAGCCATGAAAGATAGTAAGACATATACACGCAGGTTTGTTCGATAGACAGGTGAATGAGCTTGTGAAGTCGATAAGCAAATTGATATAGATAGATATGCTGACATATTAATGGATTGTCTTATAAATCAATGAATATGTTCGTATACAGAC
>NC_061834.1:30530229-30532729 GCF_019202785.1 Penaeus chinensis | reverse complement strand
CAACCGCTTTCGATTCTCTCAAGTTGCTTTCACACGTCGTTTATTCAATTATCCTTATCGTTTGTCTTTTACTTATTACTTTATTCATCCCTAACTGAATGTGCCTCCACTTTTATTCCTTCATCATTTCTGCTGATTCTATCTGCAATATTCAAAATTATCCTCATTAGCTCAACTAAAGTCTTCTTCTTGGTCTTTCTTCCTTTCTCTTCTTTCTTCCTCCTTCCTTCCTCTTCTCTTCCTCCTCCTTGTCTCTTGCGAACAAACCTGGACGTGATGTAGTTAACGACAGATACAGATAAGAAATTCTCTTATAATGGAAGAAGGAAAAAAAGAATGAAATATGCAACATTGCAAGGCTAGCAGGAGGTCGAGAAGAGAATTTCGAGAAACATAATTGCCGAGCAGAAGTCGAGCGTTCTTGTCGTCGATACATCGATCTCGACCTCCATGTCCCTGCTCTTCTTTTGACAGCTCGTGGGCGCTCGTGCGACGCGAGGAGTCTCTTTGGATTCCGTTGCTCTGGCACACGGAACTCTTTCCTTGTCGTGAGGGAGACTAATATAAGATGTTAGAAAATCGTGATACTCTTCGAAGCGGCAAGTTTGATGTGAGTGCTGGATTTATTTATCTATTTTCATTTAGTTATTCATTTATTTTAACGTTATTCTTGCATTCCTATCCGTTTTTTTTTTTCTATTTTCTCTTTGGAAGGTTTTTATTAGAGATAAAAAAGGTTGAGCCCCGTAACCTCGACGTTCCACCTGTCATAAAAATTAAGTTTCTCCATCAGTGTCTTTGGGCCGGAGTCATGGTCATAGTTTTGACAGTTTCGCCAACACTTTTGTACTTTCTTTCGAATTTAAGTTATGACTTTCCCTGATTAATTGCGGTATATTCGTTTTTACGGATTGGGGAAGCATGAGACACGTTAAAATCACTTTTTGGCATTATTTAAAGCAATTTAAACGCTATTTTAACGCATCCTTGATCTTAGCCAGGAGGTTGACACCGTCTAAGAGACTCTTCCTGACAACAGGTCAGCCTTGCAGAATTTCTCCAAGTTGCTTCGACGTTGCTAAGTTTAGACTTTACTTTTAACGTCTTAGCATGCGATGCTGCCAAGACGACGCATTTGTTGTTTACAAAATGACAAACTTTCCCGCTAACAAACTTAAGTCTTAGGAAGGAGCTTCAGCAACATTTAGGAGTGCATTTTCAACCGAAAAATCTAGCCAGAGGTGGGCGGTTGCAACATGACAGCCGAATGACCTTTCTATGCGAGGCCGCTTCGATCCAGGTGGTGTGAGGACTTAGCATTCTCTCGATGTGGATGGCCTTTTGTCGCCGGCTGAACAGCTGACCAACCTGCGTTTTATACAAGCTTGTAATTTATTTCATTTCCCTATCTATTTGTTTATTTATTCATTCATTCATTTGAATCTATGTTATTTATTTTCTTATTGAATTGTTTAGTCATTCACATTTAATTCAGGGTGAGATAGATATCAACAGAAATAAAAACAAAATATAATAAAGGGACGAGAGTACTTTGAAAAAAAGAGACACTGAAACTTGCCTGCGTTATTTGTTAATTAAGATATGTGACCAACTTGGGGATAGTAACGATGAGCACTTAATTAGACTGCCTGGGCTGGAAGGAAATTAGGGTGCCATAAACACCAGTCACTGCGTAGAAATTAATATCACAGAGCGAACTTAAACTAAGCAACGGTCGCTGCCGAGGCGTTCCCATGTCTACCATTTCCCGAGAATCATCGATGAAAAAATAATGAATAAATAGACAAACAAAAGTTCAAAAAGTCTACAACTTCCCACTGGACGGAACTTCTGGACGCTACTTTAGGCAGGCGCGCTAAGGGAGGCCCAAACATCTTAAAGGGCAGGGAATGTATTATAACCCCTTATAACAACTGTAAATTATCAACGTCTAACGCTGAGATAAGTTTCGAGACGCCGGGAACAATAAGTTGAGGTTCGTAATGCCGAAACTTCCACGCCTTGCTTGGGATGAAATAGCCTTATTGCTCACTTGAGCTGAATTGCCTATCGTATAGCTCGTTTACACTCTAACAGGCAATTGGGAGAAGGAACGAGGCAATTATAGCTCTTGTTTATATGTTTCTCTTAAGTGCTCTGGCATCGTCTTACTACATCAAAGGGAATGATAAACAATGCGAGGGAATAATGAGGCTGTGGTAGAACGAAGAACACTTGCGATGGCGTTAGAAGAACAAGGGAGGAGGGTGGAAGGGCAAAGGGAAAGCCCATAACAATGAAATAAAAGAATTATATTCTGAAACAGGAGAATGGGTGAGGAACGCATGAATGTGTGGGGGTGCGACAAATAACATGTCGAGGACGTACTTTAGGGAGAAATAAGTAACTCTGCAAGAAATTTATGAACACTGCAAAGGGATTATGAACCATTCATGAGTCTGGAATGGTGGACATTTAAGGGATATGAGAACTGGAGGAC
>NC_061834.1:30522729-30525229 GCF_019202785.1 Penaeus chinensis | reverse complement strand
AATATTATGGATCTCTCGTGAAGAACTTCTTAAGCATGCTCTTTTGTATGAATATTTCAAAGTGACTAGTCAGGTAACGTGACGCTCGTTCTTAGCGTGAGGATGCCAGACTTCCAGGTGAGCTTCGAACTCTCATTCAGCGTGATAAAGGGTGACAGAGCCTGAGTTCTTGCAACAACTAGAAGCTCTATAATTACTCACCTGGACGCTAAGTTGGGACGCCAGGTGAGGCCTGCGTCTGCGCTCCCATCCCCTTTCCGCTGTGTGTCGCCCTTTCTCTCTCTATCTACATACCTTTCTATCCATATGTCTATCTATCTGCATATCTATTTATACACATGCACACATTTATCCACACACGGACACATGCATTTACGCACACACAAACACGTATACATATTTACACAAACAAACACACACGCATAAACACACACACACACACACACACACACACACACACACACACACACACACACACACACAAACACACAAACACACAAACACACACGCTCCCGAACAAACAAACACACAAACACACACGCTCCCAAACAAACAAACACAGAATATCACATATAAACATTCATAAATTGGCAAACAAAACGGCTATGTTGCGGTTTCTGAAAATAGGGATTACAACTTTAGCGGTCTCTTAAAACGCGACACAACTTGAGCCATTATTTTCGTGTACCCTCGCCGTTGAACAAGATAATTAAGAACGAAATAAAAGAGGTCCAGCGTAATGTGTCGCATAATGTGGTCGGATACGGCTTCAAGAGGCTATATAGACAACTGACTGAAACTATGAAAGCCTTTTTGGATGTATAGAACATTACTACCAACAGGCATACATTTCCACAAAATAGGCATAATAGGAAAACATAAAAAAAAATGAAAATGTACAATTGTTTTTCCTTTCGTTTCTCGTTAAATGTCGACAGGAAATGATTTAATGTGGTTTAAATCTTGCTCTCGATCGCTAATGACGTTTACTTTCATGTGTTCCAAGTAATTTAATCGCGTCGTATGAATTATTACTGATGACTGAATACAATTTTTTTAAGCACTGATGTAGCATTTTAACTCCGAAAACTTTGTAATGCAACTGTTGTAAAGTCATATTTTGAAAAGGGTTATGAATGTTTTTTTTCTAAAGTGCTTATTACCAGACTTCTCAAATCCCGTCGGTTAATCAAAAAAATGACTTAAATCCTGCTAAAAAAAAAGACATTACTGGTGTCTCAGACTCATTCATTAATGTCTTAGAGGTTAATTGTGCGATTTGTAACCTGTCTTTCTCCCGCACCCTGTGATCACTTCTACGATTTTTTCTACTCTTTGGCGTTCATTCTATCTCCGTTCTTGTTATCTTCTCCTTCTCCCCTTCTTTGTTCTTACATGGTATCCCCCCTTCTTCCTTGTTCAGATCTTCCTTATTATCGTCTCGTTCCATTCTTTCGTCTCCTTCCACCTTCCTCCCTTTTTTTCTTGTTTCCCTTTCCACCACATTCTTGTTCTCGCCTGATCTTCCCACTGCCCTTCTTTGTTCTCGTCTCCTCTTCCTCTGTAATGTGTACGTGGAATGTGAAGTTAGAATGACCCAAAAATTCGTCTAGAAACCACCCTTTGTATACCTCACTTACTTAGTCTTTATGCATATGTTACCTCTTATGTATACCTCATCTTTAGTCTTTAGCTATGTAAGATAATAATACTTAGTTATTTTCTCAGAAAGATTATTTATTATTTTTGTATAAAGTTCTATATATTTCTATCTTACTTCACTAAGATTTGGAAACAGTTTGCCCTACAAAGAATATTTTTTCTTTGTTGCGCCCACAATACGTTTTCTTTAAAGAGTACACTGTTATATTTCTCTGGTACTTGTTATATTAAGATTGTATAATTGATATTATACTATACTGATACTGATACTTTAACCATAACCAGAGAGAGGACAAAGAGGAGTGTCATTTAACAGCATGTGTGTGTTTGTGTGTGTGTGTGTGTGTGTGTGTGTGTGTGTGTGTGTGTGTGTGTGTGTGTGTGTGTGTGTGTGTGTGTTTAGATTACCTCGAAATATCAGAGTTAAGAAAAATAATTTAGCTGTAATAATATCATTGATAAAATCATAAAATACTATAGATATGATTTATGGAACAAAAGCAAAGTAACTATTTACGAATAAACTGAAAACTAGAGATAAAGATTATGTCTTCTTCACAGCTAGAGGCTGGCAGGTGGCACTTAGGCACCATCTAGATGTGTCTTTCTTATTATTATTGAGAAATTAAAACCCAGTCAAAGAGTAAGAGTTCTTGACATTTATAATATGATAATATTAAAATGATGTTTAGTCAAAATTATTATCATGTGCATATAACTACTCAGATCGTATATAAATAGCATAAATATTATACACAATTTGCTTGTTTGTCAGAAATATTTTCTTCCTACAAGAAACAATTTATCTATATTAGATAACTTTATATAGCTTTCTAGT
>NC_061834.1:30512729-30517729 GCF_019202785.1 Penaeus chinensis | reverse complement strand
AGAACACCCAGCAACGAAATACAACACTGAACAATATCTCTCTTGTTCTCAAAAGTATTCAGACTTGAAAATCGTTGGACAATAGGCCTAACGGGAAGCCTAGAGACTATATATTTTCTCCCTAAAACGGTTTTCATACTCAGCTCGCTGTAATATGCCTCAAAATATTATCACTCGCGTTGGAAAACTTTCCCCTACTGTTATGGTTCTTGAGACAGTCATGGTCCCTCCATCTGAATATATTTAGCATGTCATGTATACTATAAGGTCCCGAGTTACTATATCGCATTTCTGTCAGCCAAGATATATTACCGGATTAGAGGATGAAAAATAATGATTATCATTGCAAGGACACCAACAGAGGAGTTACAATTGATGATAAAATCGATGGTAGGATAAAGAGTTGGCCCTTATTGCAATGGGTGGCTTAATCAGATGGCGTGGTACGGCGGCTTGTGTTAAAGTTGGCGACTTGCAAAGCAATATGAGGCAGTCTGTTTGATAAATCAGCATAGGTTATTTTTTTCGAAGGTTATTAATGATGGTGATGGTGAGGACCTTTATCGCTATTGATCTTATTTTGTTGTGTTATCAAAAGTATCATTATTATTATGATCGTCAATATCATATTATTGTTACTATTATATTATAATTATTATTTTTATTGTTATTATAATTTTTATTATTGTCATTATCATTATTGTTATTAATAATATTATTTTATTATTATCATTATTATTTTCATTATAATTATTATTATTATTAGCATTATTATTATTATTATTATCACTATTATTATTATTGTTATCATCATCATTATTATCATTGTCACTATCATTATCATTATTATTATTGATATTCTTATTCTTATTCTTATTCTTATTATTGTTCTTCTTTAATTCTTCTTCTTCTTTTTCTTTGTATTATCATTATTATCATTATTATCTTTATTATTATTATGAATCATAATTATTACTCTTGCTGTTATTACTGTTATTATCATTATCATCATAATCATACTTATTGTCATGATCATACTCATTATCATTTTATTATTATTATTATTATTATTATTATTATTATTATTATTATTATTATTATTATTATTATTATTATTATTATTATTATTATTATTATTGTTGTTATTATTATTATTATCAACATCATCGTCATCATCATCATTACCATATTTGTTACTACTGTTATTATTATTATAATTATTATTATTATTACCATTATTATTATTGTTATTATTATTATTATTATTTATCATTATTATTATTATTATTATTATTATTATTATTATTTTCATTATTATTATTGCTATTATCATTATCATTACTATTATTATAATAATAATTATTATTATTATTGATATCATTATCATCATTATTATAATCATAATAACTATCATTATAGTAATATTATAAACATCACCATCATCAGTATCATTATAACCATTATTACATGGGAGTGTTACCCAGAATAACCTTCTCCACATGGGTACGCACGTTCTCATAAACTTTTGGAAGTACTTACGATATTAATACTACTTCCACTACACAGAACTGCACATATGTGAGTTTATATAAACACATACACACACACACACACACACACACACACACACACACACACACACACACAAACACACACACAAACACACACACACACACACACACACACACACACACACGCACACATACAATCACACACATACTTTTGAACTGTGTGTGTGTTTATGTGTTGGGAGTTCGAGTATCTCCTTGTGTTTTCCTCACACCAAAATCATCACGTGATTTACCATAATCAGTAGACACCACTTCCATCATCATTAAAACAAAGTTATGAATTTCCACATTCTTGAAAGAAATTCCTCCCGTCAACACATTTTCTATGTCAGATGGTCGATTATTCCCAAGAAAAAGCTTTAATTTTCGTCCTTGTTTCACACCAAATCCTGGCATTGTCTTCCCTTTCCTGAATTATTCATAAGTTCCTTTATTATACTAAAGGTTCTTTTAAGCCCTAAAAATACATAAATTTGAATTCGTTGAAATACAGTTCGGACGCTTATTAGACCCTCGTTCGGCGCACCCGTTTGGCAGCTGTCTTTATATTTGGATGTGATGTTTATTACTGTTGGTGTGCCCATTGGAGACTAGCTGTGAAGGGAATAATTCAAACTGCTATTTTCGTATTCCTAACTTGAAGAGAAAGAGGAAGGGAGGGAGGGAAGGAAATAGAAAAAGGATAGAAAAGAGAGAGAAAGAGAGAGAGAGATGAAGAGATGAAGAGAGAAAGAGAGAGAGAGAGAGAGAGATGAAGAGAGAAAGAGAGAGAGAGAAAGAGAAAGAGTCTTCGTTATTTCGACATTTTTATATTTCATTTCAAACTTACTTTTCCTTTCTCGTTTTCGGGGTTTTAGCCATTTCTCGCCATAACATTTTTACTATTTTATCTTCTTTTTCTCCTATAGCCCTTCGCTTTCTCTACACACTTTTTCTTTGTCTCTATTTCACTGTTCGGATTTAATTTTTTGATTCTTTTCGTTTCATTTCTAAAAGTAAGTATTTCAGCTTTCCTTGCCCACAGCCCCGTTTATGTTACACATTTCTATTTCTATTTTCATATCCTAATCTTTTATCCCTTTAAAAAATATGTATATTTCCATCGTCCTTCTCCCCTTTTTCCTTCCTTTTACAATTATTTTTTTTTCTTTCTTGCTATCTCCCTTTCCTCGCCCCAGTCACAAAAGGAACATTACGGTGAACCTAACTTCTTGAAGCTTCTGAATAACACGGCATGACACTTGGCACAGAGGTTGCAACACGCCTGTCGGCTGCATTGCCTTTGTCGCTGTTTCTGCCGCCTGCCGTTGCACCTGCTACATGATATTATCCGTCTGGGTTGCATCTGTCTCTCTGCTCTGCTCCTGCTGACTGATGTTGTTTCGCTGTTTCTGCTGTTGACTGATGTTGTTCTTATGCTTCTACTGCTGACTGAAACTGTTCCTCTGTTTTCTCCTGTTGACTGAAGCTGTTCCTCTGTTTCTCCTGTTGACTGAAGCTGTTCCTCTGTTTCTCCTGTTGACTGAAGCTGTTCCTCTGTTTCTCCTGTTGACTGAAGCTGTTCCTCTGTTTCTCCTGTTGACTGAAGCTGTTCCTCTGTTTCTCCTGTTGACTGAAGCTGTTCCTCTGTTTCTTCTGTTGACTGAAGCTGTTCCTCTGTTTCTCCCGTTGACTGAAGCTGTTCCTCTGCTTCTGTTGACTGAAGTTGTTCCGCTGTTCTTCTGTTGACTGAAGCTGTTCCTCTGTTTCTCCTGTTGACCGAAGTTGTTCCTCTGTTTCTCCTGCTGACTGAAGTTGTTCCTCTGTTTCTCCTGTTGACTGAAGTTGTTCTCTGTTTCTCCTGTTGACTGAAGCTGTTCCGCTGTTTCTCCTGTTGACCGAAGTTGTTCCTCTGTTTCTCCTGTTGACTGAAGCTGCTCTACTGCTTCTCCTGTTGACTGAAGTTGTTCCTCTGTTTCTCCTGTTGACTGAAGCTGTTCCTCTGTTTCTCCTGTTGACTGATGTTGTTCCTCTGTTTCTCCTGTTGACTGAAGCTGTTCCTCTGTTTCTCCTGTTGACCGAAGTTGTTCCTCTGTTTCTTCTCTTGACTGAAGCTGTTCCTCTGTTTCTCCTGTTGACTGATGTTTCTCCTGCTGACTAAAGTTGTTCCTCTGTTTCTCCTGTTGACTGAAGCTGCTCCACTGCTTCTCCTGTTGACTGAAGTTGTTCCTCCGTTTCTCCTGTTGACTAAAGCTGTTCCGCAGTTTCTCCTGTTGACTGAAGCTGTTCCTTTGTTTCTTCTGTTGACTGATGTTGTTCCTCTGTTTCTCCTGTTGACTGAAGCTGTTCCGCTGTTTCTCCTGTTGACTGAAGCTGTTCTTCTGTTTCTCCTGTTGACTGAAGCTGTTCCGCTGTTTCTCTTGCTGACTGAAGTTGTTCCTCCGTTTCTCCTGATGACTGATATGGAGATGGTTTCATACTAAGACGCTTGCCTTAGGCGAATCCTGCAAGATAAGATTTCTTTTCTCTGCTTCGACTCACCTCGATTTCACTCGCTAAAGCATACGAGGGCCAGGAATAACAATGAAAGAGGATTGCTGCTTTGTCTCTGGTTCTTCGAAAATGTATAAGGTCGATATTGCATGAATGTGTAATGCAATGTGATCTCAACGTAGTAAACATGCTAATATGATGTACCGAACTGTAACTAGGTCATATATCAGGATGGCCATAGTTTCTTACTGTTAGCCATACTGCATGACATTCCCTCGCTGCTGCGTAATGGTAATGCTGGTTCTTAATCCCCTTCGTTTTTCCTGTTTGACACACCAGCTACTCCTTCGCGAAAGGTCATAACTCCTACTACTTCCTTCTCCTGCTCTCTCTGTTATATCTCCTTTGTATTCTGCAGTGTTCTACCTTCCTAGTAACGCTATATATTTCCTTTACATTATCACGCAGATGCTTCAGAAACACGGGGCTTCTTCCCCTCCTTTCTACCTTGCCAGTAACGCTACATATTTCCTTTACATTATCACGAAGATGCTTCAGAAACGCGGGGCTTCTTCCCCTCCTTTCGCAGGCGTCGAAATCGACCGGAATCGACGTAAGTGTCACCAACGAAGAGCTGTGAGAATATTCAAGGAAGATGTCACGGCGGCGGCCCAGCGAAGGGGGAATCTAACGTCTGATATTGTCAGGACGATTATAAAACCCAGACGGCGGAATTATCTTCTCACTTCCCCTTCTTCCTTGTACTGAAGGGGAAACAGAAAGCAGGGGAAAAATGAACGGAGTGTTCCCAGTAATCATAAAAGCAACAACTCGCAACAACAACAGTAACTTGGAACAGAACTCTGTACCCTACGGACTTCTTGCTATGGGAAAAAGTATTCGTCTATTTCAGGTTGTTTCAGAATGTTGCTTCCCGAGAGTCATCGAGAGGAACCC
>NC_061834.1:30430229-30432729 GCF_019202785.1 Penaeus chinensis | reverse complement strand
TAATAATAATAGTAATGATAAGGATAATAGTAATAATAATGATAATAATAATAACAATAACAATAACAATAATAATATTATTAATAATAATAATAATAATAATAATAATAATAATAATAATAATAATAATAATAATAATGATAATAATAATAATAATGATGATAACAATGATAATAATAACATAATAATGATGATAGTTATAATAATAATAGTAACAATAATGATAATAATAATAAGAGGGATAAGTTTACATTAGCAGATATCAGTATATATAATGTTATCGAAAAAAATAATAATGATGATGATTCACATGATTATCATATAATGATGAGCATGATCATGGTAATAATTATAACATCAACAGAGTAAAAGAATAATGATTATAAAGGTAATATCATCAAGAACTACAATACGTATAATGATAATAATTATGATATTTATACTAGCACTGAAACTAACAATAGTGATAATAAAATCGATGTCAATTATAACAATATTGATAAAAATGTCTATAAAGTTATCAATAATAATTGAATGATAATTATAATAACTTTATAATACTGATAATAATAACAATAAGAATAACAATGATGATGATAATAAAAATAATGTTAATAATGATAATAATAGTAATAATAGTAATAATAATAATAATAATAATAATAATAATAATAATAATAATAGTAATAATAATAATAATAATAATAATAATAATAATAATAATAAAGAATAAAACAAAATCAAAAAAGATAATGGTTAAAATAATGATAGCAATGATATCGATAATAAAAATGATGATGATAGTGATGATAAGGATCTTAATGATAACACTAACAACAATAATATAAATTTTAGTAATAGTAATTATAATAATGCTAATAATAATGCTAATGATAACAATAATGATAATAATAATAATAACAATAATAATAATAATAATTGTAGTAATTGTAATAATGATGATAATAGTAGTAATTGTAATAATAATGATAATAGTAATGGTATTAATATAAATTATAGTAATGAAAATGATAAAAGTGATTATAGTAATAATAATAACAATAATAACAATGATATTAAACATAATAATGAAAAACGTAATAATAATATAAAGAAGGATAACAATGATATTGATGATAATAAGAGTAATAACAATGATAGTGATTTTAATAATAATATGATTATAATAATCATTATTATTATTATTATTATCATTAAAAGAGCAACAATTAAAAGTACTAACAATGAAATTGATAATAATGAAAACAAAAAAAAAAATGTTCAGGAGTGAGGCAAGGGTATGTCTTTGCACCAACTCTTTTCAACATTTTCATGGACTAGATACTTGGTAGAGCTACTGTCCAAAATCCCTATAGAACAACTCTGGGCAATATCAAAATTACACACTTTGACTTTGCAGATGCTGCTATTTTTCTGAATCTCTGAAAACTCTAGTGGTGGCTCTTGATGCTAGAGTTCGCTTGGAGCAAGACCATGATCCAAGACTTTGGGGCCTGTTAGGAGTTCCTGTTCAGTCAGGAAGTCGGTAGACAGGAGGTCAGTAGACCAGGAAGTCAGTAGACAGATTGGCCTGGCAGCAGGGGTCATACAATCTATCGACAAGAGTATTTGGAGTATTTGGTATCTGTGCAGTAGGACCAAGCTACGTGTCTTCAAGGCCCTGATACTGTCAGTTTTACTGTACGGTAGTGAAACCTGGACGCTATCTTGTGCTTTGGAATCTTGTCTTGGTGCCTTTTGTAACAGATCCCTGCGCCGGATCATGGGGTACAGTTGGCGGGACCATGTGTCCAACCAATGGTTGCATCGTGAGACCGGTACAGGACCTGTTCATTGCACAATCCGCGAACGGATGATCCCGCCCACCGGGTTGTCTTTGTTGTTATTATTATTATTATTATTATTATTATTATTATTATTATTATTATTATAATTGGGATAATCTTTATTAGTGGGGCAGCTATTATGATAATGATAATAAGAAGATGGATAATAATAATAATAATGATAATGATAATAATAATGATAATGATAATGACAATAATAATGATAATGATAATGATAATTATGACAATAATGATAGTCATTATTATTATTAGAAGAATTATATCATTGATGATAATAACTGTAATATAACAACAATCATACACAAATAAATTCAGTGGTATGACAGGTAATCATGAATTATTTAAAAGATAATTGCAAAAGATAATAATATATGGTATTAAGGATAGTAACAGTAACCGTAATATCAACAGCCATTACCTTATTCATGAAACTATTATCGAACAATGCAATGAATATCAGGAATATAATAATGATACTCAATTAATAGCCCAATTAATTAGTTGTGATAGAAAACGTTTTTTTCTAAAGTCCCTGTCATATATGTTTCACACTCTGTTTACATACCCAGGTGTGCAGAATTCACCAAACAATTTTATTTAAGTTACCTCGGCTATGAAGTGAAAAATGGCAA
>NC_061834.1:30345229-30347729 GCF_019202785.1 Penaeus chinensis | reverse complement strand
TATATATATATATATATATATATATATATATATATATATACTCACTTCTATGATTATGTATATATATATATATATATATATATGTATATATACATATACATATATATAAATATACATATACATACATACATATATATATATATATATATATATATATATATATATATATATATATATATGCACCTGTATGTATGTATATATATATATATATATATATATATATATATATATATATATATATATATATATATATATATATATATATGTATGTATGTATATATATATTCACCTGTATGTATGTATGTATATATATATATATATATATATATATATATATATATATATATATATATATATATGTAGGTGTGTGTGTGGATATAGAAATAAATAAATATTAGTGTGTGTATGTATATGTGTGTATATATGTGTGTATATATATATATATATATATATATATATATATATATATATAACATACATTTATATTTTTGCATGTATGTAATAATAATAATGATAATAATAATAGTAATAACAATAATAATAATAATAATAATAATAACAATAATAATAATTATCATTATCATTATTATAATAATAGTAATAATATTAGTAATGATAATGATAATAATAATAGTAATAACAATAACAATAATAATGATAATGATAATTATAAGAATAATGATAATAATAATAGTAATAACAATAACAACAATAACAACAACAACAAAACAACAACAACACGATAATAATAATAATGATAATAATAATGATAATAATAATAATTATAATAATAATAATATTAATAAAATAATAATAATAATAAAATAATAAAAATGACTTTCAGAATACTTTGTCTTCCTTTACACAAGCATTTACCTCTGCAGGACGTAAATGCTTGTGTAAATTCTACTTCTATTCCATATACCTATTATATAATCATATCAATTATTATAAATCATAGGATTTGCCATGGCATGAGAGACACGGCTTTTTCTAAATCTATATTTCTATCTTCAGACGCTGTCCATTAACTAATGTCTTTGATATCAAAGATAGCTCTTATACCATCACAGTACGCAGTAATTCATTCCCAGCAGATTCCATAGTGAGAATTTTTATATGAATATATTTTTGGTTCTTCAAAGCGGTCCTTAATTCTCTCAGTGTAGCCGTATGTCTCTGATACTTGTATGTCACTCCCTGAGAACTAAACCTCATTTTTGCTTTATATTATCTAAACTCTATATTTAAAAGTTATTTTTCACTGGCATCCATTTATGAGAATTTTCAAACCTTCACGCAAACTGTTGTTACTGAAATCATAATGAGATAGTACTTATTTTCACCTAAGCTACGTCAGAAGTCCGTTAGGGAATTTCCTTTTCACAGCTGATCTAATTTCGTTAACACGGCAATTGGTCTATTGGGTAAGCGGTCTTTTCTTTTTTTTTTTTTCTATTCCTAAAGATAATTTACATGTGCGTGCCAGTGATTCTTCAGGTGCATTGGAATAAAATTGACCTCGATTAAAATTACTATAACATAACGTAATCCAATTTCTGATTATTACTATCATCTCGGAGTTTAGTTTGCTTTATATGTGTTCCATCGTCGTACTAGTCGCGTAATAAGGTAAAAAGTACACATATTTCGATATCTTCTGCAGAAAAGAAAATTATGGATATTGGTCTCACCCTTCGTGTCTTGGTTATGGTTGCTAAATCACACCACTTCACATGAGTAAAATTTGTTTGGAAAAAGGGTATCCATTTTGTGTCGAATCATGCAATTTTGTGCCCGATTTGCCAATGCCATGATATCCAATGTGCCCATCTGCTCCGACTGATATGTGATGTGTTATTTTTAGCCATTCTGGGATTCTGTTGGATTTAAGAACATTACGAAAATCTGTCTACCAAAATCTTCCTACAATCGTATCTTATATCAATGTTATCTTTTAAAAATTGCCTTGATATTTACCTGAGGCACAAAAGTGTCTCTCCATTACGTGTTTTAATAGCAAATTCTCAGTATATGGAGGGCGTGAAAAAGTTTCCCCATTTAACAAACACGATAATTCTCTTACCCCCCCCCCCCCCCCCTTTCACTCAAGAAAAAAAAAATATGTGCATAATGGGTCAAGGAAGTAAGTCGATCACACAGAGGACTGTCTTTCTGCTCGAGATCTAGTGGAGTTTCAAACAAACCCGAAATATATACCATTCGACTTACTCCTAGAAAGTGTGAGTTAACATTTGTAAGGAGTCTCGACTGGGAGTTGGAACTTGTCTTTGTGTTTTAGTAATACATGTGTATGAAAGAGGAGACAATGCGAAGAGGTAGTTTGGAATGTTAAAGCAAAATCACAAAATGAATATAAAGATTGTGATGCCAATCCGCTTTTTATGTCTGTATTTTGCATTACACTTCATACCATTTGCGTCATTGTTACTAAGATTAATTTCATCTAGTATTGCTTAAAATCATTCTGAACATGTTA
>NC_061834.1:30315229-30317729 GCF_019202785.1 Penaeus chinensis | reverse complement strand
CACACCTTCACGAAGAACATTTTCCTGAACATGGCAACACAGACCGACCTTACAGCACATGTTCACAAGACCTAATATCGCTTAATTGCCATCTCGATCACGTATAATTCCTAATTGCATATTGTGTTTCTCCTCGGCCAGGACAATGCAGACTTAATGCGAACCAGGCTGTTTCTCATTATCTCACCAAGGACTGTGCTTTGAGGCGAATCAGAAAGAGAGAGAATGAGGGAGAGGGGGAGGGGGGATAAAAGAGAGAATGAGGGAGTGGGGACAGGACAGAAGAGAGGGAATGAGGGAGAGGGGGAGGGGGAATAAAAGAGAGAATGAGGGAGTGGGGGAGAGGGGGAGGAGAGAGAAAATGAGGGAGTGGGGACGGGGGAGAAGGAGAATGAGGGAGGGTGGGAGGGGGGATAAAAGAGAGAATGAGGGAGTGGGGGAGAGGGGGAGGAGAGAGAGAATGAGGGAGTGGGGACGGGACAGAAGAGAGGGAATGAGGGAGAGGGAGAGGGGGATAAAAGAGAGAATGAGGGAGTGGGGGAGAGGGGGAGGAGAGAGAAAATGAGGGAGTGGGGACGGGGGAGAAGGAGGAGAATGAGGGATGGGGGGAGGGGGATAAAAGAGAGAATGAGGGAGTGGGGGAGAGGGGGAGGAGAGAGAGAATGAGGGAGTGGGGACGGGGGGAGAAGGAGAATGAGAGAGGGTGGGAGGGGGGATAAAAGAGAGAATGAGGGAGTGGGGGAGAGGGGGAGGAGAGAGAGAATGAGGGAGTGGGGACGGGACAGAAGAGAGGGAATGAGGGAGAGGGAGAGGGGGATAAAAGAGAGAATGAGGGAGTGGGGGAGAGGGGGAGGAGAGAGAGAATGAGGGAGTGGGGACGGGGGAGAAGGAGAATGAGAGAGGGTGGGAGGGGGGATAAAAGAGAGAATGAGGGAGTGGGGGAGAGGGGGAGGAGAGAGAGAATGAGGGAGTGGGGACGGGACAGAAGAGAGGGAATGAGGGAGAGGGAGAGGGGGATAAAAGAGAGAATGAGGGAGTGGGGGAGAGGGGGAGGAGAGAGAGAATGAGGGAGTGGGGACGGGGGAGAAGGAGAATGAGAGAGGGTGGGAGGGGGGATAAAAGAGAGAATGAGGGAGTGGGGGAGAGGGGGAGGAGAGAGAGAATGAGGGAGTGGGGACGGGGGAGAAGGAGAATGAGGGAGGGTGGGAGGGGGGATAAAAGAGAGAATGAGGGAGTGGGGGAGAGGGGGAGGAGAGAGAGAATGAGGGAGTGGGGACGGGACAGAAGAGAGGGAATGAGGGAGAGGGAGAGGGGGATAAAAGAGAGAATGAGGGAGTGGGGGAGAGGGGGAGGAGAGAGAGAATGAGGGAGTGGGGACGGGGGGAGAAGGAGAATGAGGGAGGGTGGGAGGGGGATAAAAGAGAGAATGAGGGAGTGGGGGGAGAGGGGGAGGAGAGAGAATGAGGGAGTGGGGACGGGGAGAAGGGGAGAATGAGGGAGGGGAGGGAGGGGAAATAAAGAGAGAATGAGGGAGTGGGGGAGAGGGGGAGGAGAGAGAGAATGAGGAATGAGGCATTGCGCTCTGTAAAGTGAGGGGGTGCGAGATGGGGGAACAACTAATGAGGTATGAATGTTGTTGCTGGAATAGGAAAGATGAGAATAGCGGAGTGTCGAGGGAACATAACTATAGACGGTCGCGAACAACGGAGAGGAGTACATCGGAAATAAAATCAGGAACATAGCTAGTACACATTACATGCGTGCACTTACATCGGAACTGAGACAACATTATAATAGGGGAGAAAAATGAATTCAAGTACAAGAAAGACACTATTGAGGTAGGATACAATGATAATGGCGTGGGACAGTAGAGAGAGAATTCGAGCATGGACAAGAGACACAGAATGTCAAAGGAAATGAGCAGGATTGCAGCTCGATAGAAATCTAATGCAGATTGGTTGGCCGGGCAGGAGAGAAGAGATTGAGGGAGTGGAGACCAGGGAGTTAATATCGAATGAGGATGTGTTGAGGGGATAAAAGAGAGAATGAGGGAGTGGGGGAGGGGGGGAAAGAGAGAATGAGGGAGTGGGGACGGGAGAAGAGAGGGAATGAGGGAGGGGAGAGGGGGATAAAGAGAGAATGAGGGAGTGGGGGAGAGGGGGAGGAGAGAGAAAATGAGGGAGTGGGGACGGGGAGAGAAGGAGAATGAGGGAGGGTGGGAGGGGGATAAAAGAGAGAATGAGGGAGTGGGGGAGAGGGGGAGGAGAGAGAAGAATGAGGGAGTGGGGACGGGGGAGAAGGAGAATGAGAGAGGGTGGGAGGGGGGTATAAAGAGAGAATGAGGGAGTGGGGGAGAGGGGGAGGAGAGAGAAAATGAGGGAGTGGGGACGGGGGAGAAGGGGGAGAATGAGGGAGGGTGGGAGGGGGGATAAAAGAGAGAATGAGGGAGTGGGGGAGAGGGGGAGGAGAGAGAGAATGAGGGAGTGGGGACGGGGAAGAA
>NC_061834.1:30307729-30310229 GCF_019202785.1 Penaeus chinensis | reverse complement strand
AAGCATATTCATAGTTTTCGTAATTACTACTGGTAATTAACACCTTTGGCCAAAAGTTGTGTGCTGCGACTCCCGTGGAATGTTGATATATATAATTTTGTTTGATTAACACCATTAACAAACTCCGGTCGATGTGTGGACAGGAATCTTTTGTGAAAGCAAATGAGTCTGCTTTTATATATACGTGTGTTTGATTTTATTCGTGTGAATGTGTGTGTGGGTTTGGATATGTGCATGTGTGTGTGCGTGTTTATGCTTACGTATGTGTGTATGCGTAATAATAATGACAATGACAATAACAATATAATTAATGCCGGTGCCCACATCCAGTAAAGCCAATGACTGCCTACCGAAAAAAAAGGAAAGAAAGAAAAAATAAATGAAGAGAAAAAAAAAATCCTACCATATCCTACCCCCCAACGCGAAGGTCACTCGAGTGCCTCGATTCCTCACGGCCAACCCGCATCCCCGGCTTTGAGCGAGCGAAAGGAAGGGGCCAAGGGAAGCGTAGTAAAGCAGATTCCTCGGCGACAGAGAACTGACCCTCCACGTCCCCAGCGGCAGGAGTTATGGCTGACAATAACACTAACAAATACTTTATATCATCTCGCCACTTCTCCTGCACACTTTCTCTTTCAAAATGGCGTAAACGGACAGTTTTATTATTATGACGCCTGACTCTTCCTCTCCACTTCTTTCGGAGCATCGCATTTATACAAGAAAAATATTCCACTAAACCTCGGGACGTTTTCAAAATTCTAGAGGCCCCGTCAGCTTAACCCGTGACTTGAAAGTAGATAAGGAATTAGATGCGGTCAATCTTATTCGCTCCTACACCACTCTCTTGTATTTTGTTCTTCTTCATCTTCCTATTCTTCATTTTACTATTCTTTGTCTTCTTCTTCTTCCTCTTTTTCTCCTTCTTTTTATTATTAATTTGCTTCTTCTCTTTCTCCTTCTTTTTTTATCTTCCTATACCTTTCCTCTTTCGTCTTTTCCCCTTCTTTTTCTTCTTCTACTTCTTCTTCGTCTTCTTCGTCTTATTCTTATTCTTATTCTCATTCTTAATGTTATTCCTTTTCTTCGTTTTCTTCTTATTATTATTATCATTATTTTTCTTCATCCACTTTTTCTTCTTCTTCTTCTTCTTCTTCTTCTTCTTCTTCTTCTTCATCCACTTCTTCTTCTTCGTATTCTTCTTCTTTTTTTTCCTCTTCTTCTTCATCCACTCCTTCCTCTTATTCTTTTTGGTGCACTTTCTCCCTATATCTGTTTACTGATTTGTCTGTTTATTTGTCTATCTTCCTATCTGTCTATCTATCCCCATCTATCGATGTGTATCTATCTTTCTCCCTGTTTCTGTCCCTTCTCTATCTTATCCCATCTATTCTGCTATCTATCTTTATATATGTGTATCTATCTGCCCAACCATTTATCTATACTCATTCCCCTATCCATGTCTCTGCTTTTATCTCTGTCCTTCTTTCTCTATCCTTCTTCTAAATTGTCTATATATCTGTCTATCTATCTATCCATCTAAGTACACATTCATTTGTTCATTCACTTATCCTTATCCCTCTATCATTATCGTTCCTCTTAATTATCTATATATTTTCCGGTCTACCTATCTACTAGTACATCTATCTATACACTCATTTATCATCTTCGACTCTCTCTCTCTCTTTCTCTACCCACCAAAGGAAGAAGAAGAAGGAGAAAAAGATGAAGAAGAAGAAGCAGAGGATGATGATAAAGTAGAAGAAGAAGAAGAAGAAAAAGAAGAAGAAAAAGAAGAAGATGAAGAAGAACAAGAAGAAGAACAAGAAGAACAAGAACAAGAAGGAGAAGAAGAAGAAAAAGAAGAAGAAGAAGAAGGAGAAGTAGAGGAAAAAAATATAGAAGCAGAAGTAGAAGAAAAAGAAGGAAAAGAAGAAGAGAAGAAGGAGAAACAAGAAAGAAAAAGAGAAGAGAATAAGAAAAAAAGAGGAAGAAAGAGAAATAGAAGCAGCAGCAGAAGAAGAAAAGAATATAACCCAAGAGAAAACAGAATCAGAAACTCCCCAAAACAGAAGTCATTAGACCGCCACACCGATCCACTGCCAACGACACCAAATAAATGAAATAACACTTTCTCTCCTACGCTAATGTCTCCGTTAAAACTATTGCAATTCCCCTTAAGTTGGCAAATGGCATGCGATGAACCCAAAGGCGACGAACCCAGTTTTGATCCCTTGTTAGTCATGCAGATGAGAGTGCAACACGTAACGCTAACTTCCCCTACTGAACCCGAGAACGAAGCTCATGATTTTATTTTTTTTCTCGTTTTTTTTTTTATTTATTTTTTTTTTTTGTAGGACCATTGACGTTTTTGTAAGGGGTATGTCTTTGAGTGGTTTAAGAGCTTCTTGAGAGCTAATGGTCACTTGTTTGATTTCCGGTTGGGGATTATAGTAAGTGTTATCACTTACTTTATTACTTTATCGTGATTCTTACTTTTTAT
>NC_061834.1:30297729-30300229 GCF_019202785.1 Penaeus chinensis | reverse complement strand
ATTTCCCACAGTTCTCTATGTCCAATTTCTCCCATTTTCTGAAGCCCCAAGTGCCTTTTGATTTCCCCAAGTATCCACAAAGGCTCTCCTTATTTCCCCCCACATCTTGTCATCTCCCCACAGTTCCTTGACCCCTCACACATAACCCCTTCCACCCAACCCTCCCACATATAGATCTGCTTACCTCTTCCTTCCCCATTTCCTACCCAACACCTCCTCCTAGCTCTTCGTCTTCTCCTACACTCTTTAGCTCTCCTTTGTTCACTTATATTTTTCCTTAACCTCCGGCCTGACCCACAGACCTATTTACCATTCCCTCCCCCCCCCCTCTTTCTCCCTACTTACCTTACCCATACACCCAATTAAATCTCTCATTTTTCTTCCTATTCTTACACACCTACTGACCCCCCTCCCCCCTACCTTTCCTTACCTTCGTTCTTTCTTTAACCCCCTCTTTCCTCACCTACCTTCTTACCTCGCTCTTCTTTCCATACCTAATCCTTTCCCTACATACCTCCTTATTCCTCATCCTCTTCCGCTTCATTTTCCTTTCCATATTATTTTTCTTCTTTTCTTTCTTCTTCTTCCTCTTCTTTCTCTTTTTATTTTCTTATTCCTCCTCCTACCCGTCCTCCACCACTTCCTTCTCCTCCTCCTACTCCTACTCCTCCTCCTCTTCCTCCTCTTCCTCCTCTTCCTCCTCTTCCTCCTCCTCATCATCATCACCCCCTCACCATCATCATCATCATCACCCCCTCACCATCATCATCATCATCACCCCCTCACCATCATCATCATCATCACCCCCTCACCATCATCACATCATCATCACCCCCTCACCATCATCACATCATAATCACATCATCATCATCATCATCATCATCCCCTCACCATCATCATCATCATCACCCCCTCATCATCATCATCACCATCATCACATCATCATCATCCCCTCACCATCATCATCATCGTCACCCCTCATTATCATCATCATCATCATCATCACCATTACCATCATCATCCCCTCACCATCATCATCCCCTCACCATCATCACATCATCATCATCATCATCATCCTGTTTCCTTCATAGAGTGGCTTCATAGAGTAGCTCCCGACACGAGATACATTCTGAGCAACAGTCTAAAGGCAAGGATTATCCCGAAATTTCCCTTGAGGGGCTGGTTATAGGCCTAAGAAAGGTGCTGCCCCCATCTTGATATAGGCTGTAAGAGTACGTTGGTGTTTTGTAGCAGCCTTAATGGGAGGATGTTGTGCGGTGGTTGTTATTATTGTTATTTTTTTTTTATGTGCTAGTGTTCTGGTGCATGTTAGTGTGTATGTGTATGTGTATGTGTGTGTGTGTGTGTGTGTGTGTGTTTTAGTGTTTTAGTGTTTATGTGTATAGTGCGTTTGTGGCACTTTTATATCTATGTCTCAACTTTTCTCTAAACCTATAATCAATTTATCTTCCATTCTTCTACAACACTACACTTCCTCTCCCCATTCTTTTTTTATTATTATTGTCTCTTTGCGTCTACTCATATTCTACTCTCCAAAACTCTCCACGCCTTCTCACCCATGCCGACGTCCATCCCACTCCTTGTATGTAATCTCAGGATTACACACAGAGACAAAGGAGTTTTAAAAAAAAATACCTTTTACGGTAGAAAGAGGGATTTCACAGCTTCACGGCTTCACAGTTCAACAAAAGGGACCTCCAGCACATACGGCTGACCGTTATTGTTTCAATCAACGACCATACACCAGACTTTTGTCGTTGGTCTCTAAAATGGCTTGTATTGTTTAGGAGGAAAACGAAAAAAAAAAAAAAAAAAATGATAGTGGATAAAATTGGTAAAAGTGGTTATTCGTATGTATGTGTGCTTTTTGTTGTTGTTGTCCGTGTGTTTCTGTATTTGTTTGTGTGTGAGTGTGTGTGCGTGTCTGTATTAGCAGGAGGTAACTAATATTAATAATAACCCTTGCTTTATCAGTTTATCTCAACTTACCTTATCTGACATTTTACAACCCACAGAGACAGCACCTTTGCCGTCCGTCATGTAGGTAATCCCCGTCATATATAGGCCTACAAAGGACCCTTATCCCTCCCTTACTTAACTGAAGGGTGCTCCACCAACATCAAAGCGCGGTTGACGGGGGTACCATTCCTCTTCCTCTCTCCCTCCAGCGGAACAAAAAATGTCGTAACCTTTGCAGAGAGAAAATCCGAGAGCCAACTTGTCCCAGAATCTGTTCCCTTTTTCAGAAAACAAGAATTATTACTTGATGTACTGCTAGCCTTCTTAGTATATGTATATATATATATATATATATATATATATATATATATATATATATATATATATATACATATATATATATATATATATATGTGTGTATGTGTGTGTGTGTGTGTATGAACATATATGTATATGTATATGTATAATTAAATACATGTAAATATATATATATATATATAATTATATATATATATTTATA
>NC_061834.1:30232729-30235229 GCF_019202785.1 Penaeus chinensis | reverse complement strand
AATAATAATATGATTATGATGATGATGATGATGATTATCATCATTATTATCAATATTATTATTGTCTTTATCATCATTATTATTATTATCATTATTATCAATATTATAATTATTATTGTAACCATTATTATAATAATAATATAATTGTTATTATTATTATAATTATTATTATCATTATTAGTGGTAGTATTAGTATTATTAGTATTATTAGTATAGTTAATATTATCATTATTATAGTTATTATTATCGTTATTAGTGTTAGTATCCTTATTATCATTATTACTATAATCCTTAATGTTATTATAATTATTGTTATTATAATCATTATTATAATCATAATTATCATTACTATTATTATTATTATTATTGTCATTATATTTATTATTATTATCATTATTATTATTATTATTATTATTATTATTATCATTATCATTGCAATTGTTGTTATAATCATTCTTATCATTTTCCTTGTTATTAACGTTACTCTTACTATTACTATTATTATTATTATTATTATTATCATTATCAATATCATTATTATTATCATTATCATAATCATCTTTTTTATTTTTATCATTGTTATTATGAATATTGCTTTGAAGAACAGACACTCAGGATAATCAGCACCTTGCAATTGTTTTAATTGATCTGCAAATTCACATATTGTTTACAGATAACAACTACGGCGAAAATAACAATAATGATAATAATAATTGTAACAATGACATAGGTAATAAGGATTTTAAAATGGTTACAATTATATTAAGAATTATTATAATAGCAGGTAGCTACAATAAGAGTAAGGATGATGATAATGATAATGATGATAACAGTAAAAATAAGGATAACCATAATGATAATGGTAATGGTTATAATGAAAATATAATAGAATCGATAACAATGATGATTATAATAATGATAATGATTATGACGACAATAATGATCATAATGATGATGATGATGATGATGATGATGATGATGATGATGATGATGATGATGATGATGATGATGATGATGATGATGATGATGATGATGATGATGATGATGGTGATGATGACGAAGATGATGATGATAACAACAATAATAATAATGAGGATTATTATTATTATTGTTTTTGTTGTTGTTATTAGTATTACATTCTATAATCAATAGTAATAATAGTGTTAAGAATATTGTCAATTGTAATAATGATAATGATAAACATGATGGTAAAGATAATAATGATCATAAAACCGATCATTACACCCACTGTTATACCCCTAATACGCCCATCACTTTGATAAGCATTAGCTTTTATTTCCCTCGTGCCATCCAAAAGCCTTTAAACATAATCATTTTTAATTACCTAATCAACCTTACCCATTATTACTCTACTCCCTCGCTCCAACCTCCCTCCCCCCCCCCCCCCCCCTCCCTCAAACTATAAAAAAAAAAAAATCTATAATACGCACCAGAAATCTGCGTTTTGTGATGTTTAAAGGTTTGGAAATTTTCATCTTTTCCCGGTCCAATATATCACAGGTCCCCAGGGAAATCACAGCAATGGCGGCTCTGTAGAATGATCATGTTATGTCTTGTCTCGCCATAATATCTTCGAGAGGTTTTAAGTCCCACGCTAAAGTGAGGTTATATTACGTTGGGTGTTTTACATGGAAAGGGGCATTTAGTGTTTGATTGTTGGTTTAGGTGAGTTTAGGTGTAAGTGTGTAGGTGTGGCTTTGTGTATGTGTGTGTATGTATGTGTATGTATGTGTGTGTGTGTGTGTGTGTGTGTGTGTGTGTGTGTGTGTGTGTGTGTGTGTGTGTGTGTGTGTGTGTGTGTGTGTGCGTGTGTATGTGTATGTGTTCGCAAACGCAACATGCATTTATCTACAACAACACCTTCCCTCTGGCATTATCTTCGAGTCCGTTCTCAGCCAGAAAGCGTGAGAAGCAAACCATGCAATATTAGCGTCGGAGTGAAAGAGGTGCCAGCCGGCTTCTGTGCCATGCAACGTGATCATCGTGCAGCGTTGCAATATTCAGAGGCTTGACACTTGACCTTCCGGCACCAGGGGAATAGGGTGGCAGGAGGGTGAACGAGCCTTTGTAAACGTAGGCGGGACTGGGACAGGTATGGCCACACAATGTCGTTCTGTGCTGTTGCCTCCGTTCGTCCATTGGCACCGTCGGAAGATAAGCGATATACTACGATGGAAAGCAAGAGTTGAAACCTGTTAACCCGTTGCAACGATACTTCATTGCAAGGTTTATTTGCGAATCTGAAGCGATTTTTTTATGAACGGTATTCAGTAGATTTAGTAGCACAGTGCGGGGCTGAATACAATGGGAAAGGGTGCTTCTATCTTCTTTTTCTGACAGTCTATCAAGTTTAAGGTGATAAAGCGATAAAAAATTCAAGTTGATATACTATTGAAGAGAGGGGGCTGATGTAGCTCTGACAGCGTTGGGAGACTAGCAAGGCAGCACACCGTGATAGATTCCAATATAGCGCCGAAGG
>NC_061834.1:30225229-30227729 GCF_019202785.1 Penaeus chinensis | reverse complement strand
ATGAATGAATGATCCTTATAACATTCATCAACTAAGGTGAGTAAAAGCAGCAGCTGTCAACTCTTTATTCATATGTAGTTATATGTGCCTCTCTCTCTCTCTCTTTCTCTCCCTCCCTCTCTCTCTCTCTTTCTTCCTCTCTCTCTTCTCTCTCTCTCTCTCTCTCTCTCTCTCTCTCTCTCTCTCTCTCTCTCTCTCTCTCTCTCTCTCTCTCTCTCTCTCTCTCTCTCTCGCTCACACACACACATACACACACACACACACACACACACACACACACACACACACACACACACACACACACGCACGCACGCACATATGAAAGCACGCACGCACACTCGCAAGCACGCACGCAGGCAGGCACACACACACACAAATATATATTTATACATTTCTATTTATATATATATATATATATATATATATATATATATATATATATATATTTACATATATATATATATATATATATTCATATATATATATATATTTATATATATACATATATAAATATATATACATATATATATATATATATATAAGAAACTCTCTGCATGACAGATATACATTGTTGTTCTTAATAAGTCAGCACATTATGTGCATGTGATTAATTCTGTGGAATCAGCAGTTGCTCTGCCAGATGAATCAGTTATTCCCGTGCATGACGAATATGACATTCCTATGCATGACGAGGTAAACCTTCCCGCGCATGATAAATCGGTCAACCTCGTGTATGATGAATCAGCCATTTCCGTGCATGAAGAGGCAGCAATTGGTCTAGTTATGTAGAAACAGACATCGATGGCCAGTCAGCAGACATTGGTGTTCCTTGAGAATCACTAAACTGTATGCATGACCCGTCAGGAAACCCCTATGAGTGACAAATCAAACGCAGTGTTTCATGGGTAATGAGACACATTAGTGTATGGCGAATTATGTCAGGTATCCCCGTGTATGACATGGCGAATCACATCAGATATCTATATGAAAGGCGAATTACATCAGATATCTTCATGAAGGTTGAATCGGACATCATACGTGATAAATCATGCACCCCTGCGTATGAATAACAGTGTCATGAAACGCTTCCATAGTTCTCGAAACCGTCTCAGGCCGCTTTCACACCAAGATGGCACATTGCACGTGGCATCCGGAAATATATGGAACCTATCACACCGAAGTGGCGTGCCACGTCGCATTTTCCACGTGCGACGCCGAGAGCCGACTTGTCCGATATTTTTCAGCGTGCGATCAGCCACCTCGGACAGTGGTGTTAGATTTCAATGGAGATTTTATATCCAAAGTCATTATAGGCAAGATAATACAAAACTGTTGGTTGTATGGCATGCATAAAATAGATCTGAGGTGCCTTGACAGATTTCCGCCAAACACATTTGACGACACTGCTTCGGTCCCCAGTGAGCGTGTAATCACGCGCGGTCTTGCAGGAGGAAACAATGCGAGGTGTGCCTGCTCTCGTGCTCAACTATGCCTCTTCCTGACAATGAACCAATCAACATAGCAGTTGTACGAACTGTGGAGAAATACAAATCTTTGCATAATACATCACCTCAGTTTAGTATCAATACTAAACATGGCGTAATTATTAAAATATTCCGTGAGAATACAAATCTTACAAGTGTTTTCAGGGTACAAGTTAAATGCTTTGTTTCGAATTTTGTATCAGAGTGATCTCATGCTCCAATCCATTCAAGGTGTACGTAGTGCGAGCATGTAAACAAATATAGAGTTGCCGTTTCTGCTGCCCAAATAAGGTATTCCAAGTATGAGTGTTGATGTGCAGTACTTTCAGCTCATACACCCTGGGGGTATTGGAACAAGTTTGCCTCACGTTCTGTCATAAAGTCCCCCACGTTATTCCTGCAAGTGACAGACAGATGATTTTATTACACTACTTAGGACTCAAGACACCATTAACATCCTCAATCTTAGATTATGCCATCTTGTGAACCGAGTGAAAACAGCCTGACACGCGCCACGAACCAACTTAAGGCGCTTTCATACAAAAGTGGCACGTCGCACGTGGCACGCCACTTGAGCACGAACATAAGGAAACATATGAATCCTTTCACTCAGAATTGGCATGGCACGTCGTATTATCAAATTATTTTTCCTTACAAACATTTTCAGGGTATTTAAACAAGCCTCTCGTTCAGCCCCAAATTCATTCACTTTATTCCTTTAAGTCACAGATAGATGATTCACAAGATTACTTATGACTTAGAACAGCAATAGCATCGTCAACCTCGATGATGCCATCTTGTGAAATGAGTGATACACGCCACGTATAACCTTAGTCTGAAATCACCGTGCCACGCGTCGTTTACCGCTTGCCATATGCCACTTGCCACGTGCGATGTGCCACCTTGGTGAGAAAGTGGCCTTAGTCCGAAATCACTGTGCCACGTATCCCTTGCCACTTGCCATTTGTTACGTGCGACGTGTCACCTTGGTGTGGAATCGGCCTTAGAGGATCTGT
>NC_061834.1:30207729-30212729 GCF_019202785.1 Penaeus chinensis | reverse complement strand
TCATACATATATATGTGTGTGTGTGTGTGTGTGTGTGTGTGTGTCTGTGTATGTATGTGTGTGTGTGTGTGTTATATATTGTTAAGATAACAACAAACAAAGTACGGCTAATGGGGTGGCAGCCAAGAGGGCACATCAAGGCAGAGGAAATGGAACATGAAATGAGATCAAGCGTAAGGGAGAGAAACGGAGGGGGAAGAGGAGTAGAAAGACAGAAAGGAAGAGAGAGAAAAACGGAGGGAGTGCGAGCGAGCGAGAGAGAGAGAGAGAGAGAGAGAGAGAGAGAGAGAGAGAGAGAGAGAGAGAGAGAGAGAGAGAGAGAGAGAGAGAGAGAGAGAGAGAGAGAGAGAGAGAGAGAGAGAGAGAGAGACGCACACACACACACAGGAGAGATACGCAGGTGCATAATCAAACTAACCAGCTCTTCATGCTTCCAAACCCCGAGAGAAAAGCAACTTCACGCAGTAATCTATGAACTCACAAGTTTATTTATTGTAATTACACATAGATAGTTCTACAAGTGCTTAGTCTCCAAGGAGTTGGTTATTAGTGCTACGTATCTCACCTGTCTACCCTTTTCCTCGACTTTTGGAAAGGGTCTTTTGCATTATTTCATTGTCCTAAATGGCATCGAATTTTTAATAACAATAACAATAATAACAGTACCGATTTCAACTGTACAAAAAAAAAAAAAAAAAAAAATCCCGCCTTTTTAAAGAATGGGGAAATCAAGATCGGTCACTAGGGCTACTGATAGACTCCTTACCGACTGAGCACATGTGGAGCCATCTGTATGTAACAACATTTACAAAAAAAAAACTACAGGGGACGGAACATAAATGCGGGGCGAGTGAGTTTAACATGACTAAAGTGTCCCTTGAATAGGAAAGTAATCAAGATAAGCATATCTTTATGTTTATATACATAGTTCGATGAGCATATCTCTATGTTTATATACATAGTTCGATAAGCATATATCTATGTTTATATACATAGTTCGATAAGCATATATCTATGTTTATATACATAGTTCGATAAGGATATCTCTATGTTTATATACGTGGCAGGTTGTATATATGTCTGCATAGATAGATAGATAGATAGATAGATATAGATATGTATATAAATATAGAATGAAATAGATAGATATAAATATGGAAAGAGACGTAGAGATAGACATAGATATACATATAGATATACATATACATATAGACACAGTTATAAGAATTAAGATACAGATATACATACAGATTAAGATTAAGATATAGATATTTATTAAGATTAAGATATAGATATTTATTAAGATTGATATACATATATATAAATAAATAAATATATATATATATATATATATATATAGATACAGGTATAGATATAGATACATATAGATAGATATTGATTTCGATATATATTAAGATAGAGATATATTGATATAGATATAGGTAAAAATTAAGATTAAGAAATAGAAATATAGATTAAGATGTATATATGTATATATATATAGATATATATATATATATATATATATATATATATATATATATATATACACATTGATATGTATATAGATAAATAGATAAAGATTTATATATATATACATAGATAGAGAGATGTAGATATATAGATTAAGATACATAGATAGATATACATAGATATATATATAGCCTAAGAGACAGATATAGATAAATATATAGATATAAATAGAGATATAGATTTAAAGAAAAACTATCATACCGATGATCACAAGGTCAAAAAAAATTATAAAATCCATAGTTATTCATCCAGGAAAACAAATTAAGGTTTGCAGAAACCTCTTATGTATTATATGTTTTTTTCTGATTTCCATTTCCCTGTAATTTTGGGATTTGGTTAGGAATACCACACATATTATAGAGGTTTAAAGGTAACATTGTAATTAGTATTACCCCTTTTTAACTTTTTAATAAGCTGAGGAATGTTATTATATTTAAATGTACAAGAAAAGTTTAGCAATTTTCTGTGATTGCGTTCATCTTTATAGTTCAATTTACATTTTTGCGTTTTAATTTAGCTGAATATATTCTGATGTTAATGTTGTTTCATTTGTTATTTTGTTAGTACAGTACAATTTAAATTCTGATTCAGTTAAACTAATTGTTCGCCTGAAATTAGTTATAATACCCATGTTCTGGATTAATTAAAATCATTAAAAAAAATTTGAATTTCATAAGACACTTTCCATAACCTTTTACCTTTAATTAACGACCATAGATATACTTTAATTAATGTTACTAGCTTGTCTGACTTTTTTCTCAAGGTCGATATTTTTTTAATTCATGTCTTAAAGTGATAAATTAGATAATTAATAGATAATTTCAATAATGTGTTTGCTATATTATTTTCCTCTGAATATTACGTACATATTTACAATCTCTACTTATATATATGTGTGTGTGTGTGTGTGTGTGTGTGTGTGTGCGTGTATGTGTGTGTATGTGTGCATGTGTGTATGTGTGTGTGTGTGTGTGTGTGTGTGTGTGTGTGTGTGTGTGTGTGTGTGTGTGTGTGTGTGTGTGTGTGTGTGTGTGTGTGTGCACTCTCTATGTATGTATGTATGTATGTATGTATTTATCTATCTAGCTAACTATCTGTCTATTGGTACATAGACAGACAGATAGAGAGATAGGTATGTAGATAGATAGGTAGATAAATATATAGATAGATACATAGATAGATAGATCATTAGATAGACAAATCGATAGATAGAACGGTTGGTAGACTAAGAGATAGATATAGATATACAGACACTTTGTATTTTATGTCAGACGTGGGCCAGATGCAGAGATGTACAATCTATTATGATATACCATTGTATTATGCAAAATAGGTACTACTTTGGTGAAATATCGTATTTATAGATGTATGCTGAAGGACACGTGAAAGTTCGATTACAGTGAATTATAAGTTTCAAAATTCATTACCACTGAATTTTTGACATTCCAACACGAATATGCTTATACATTAATGAAATATTTTGGTGACCAAACCAAGGAAATCATTAATATCTTTGGTTTGATTAATATGCAGGAGAGAATTCTGCGGTTGAATATAATATCACTGAACAACTAAAATCTCTTTGTTACTGACTTATACAAGGCATTCAATATACACTATTCAATCAACTACCAAATATTGTATTGCTATTGTCAGAAATATCTTCTAAGATTTTTCATAGTGAGACGAGAAGCATAAAAAAAAAAACTGTTTGGCGTGATGAGTACACTCCCCTTGACTTAAACCGGACTCCTACTTCTCATTGCCAAGCGTTCATTTACATGGTGGCGTGTGCGTGGCAAAGTTGTGGTAAATATTTTGATAAACTGGGAAAAAGTTTCAAGTTTTATTTAACTTCTGAGGAACTAGTTCAAAGTCAGATACAATACACGAAGCAGGACTCCTAAAAGCCTACTTGTACTTTGAGTTTGCAGCCCTTGTTGTTCAGGATTTTGAAAGATTAAGCAGACTTCCGGCAAACCAGACATCATACGCATATATTGTACCAAGTTGTTCCTGCAGTAGAAATATCAGAATAGGTTGCATGAGGACAACAGACATCTGATAAAATTAATATGACTCTATTAACAAAGTTTAAATGTAATCAGAGATGGGAATGAAAAATGTATGCCTCTATGCCGAGGTGAGATTCTCATAATTGAATCCACTGAAAAATGTGATTATGATCTCTGACTTATGCTTTTTTTACACGATACAGTAAACATCGTCACCAACACGATAGCGAAATTATTTTTCGAATCGAAAAAAACACCTTAATCCTCCATCGAAATCGAACTCAGCTGTAACTTCAGGAAAATCTTGCTAGGA
The DNA here is from genome assembly GCF_019202785.1 of Penaeus chinensis. NCBI lineage: Eukaryota > Metazoa > Arthropoda > Malacostraca > Decapoda > Penaeidae > Penaeus > Penaeus chinensis. The sequence goes on along the minus strand of NC_061834.1, from coordinate 30,208,868 downwards.
AGAAAGGGAAAAGAGAGAGAGAGAGAGAGAGAGAGAGAGAGAGAGTGAGAGAGAGAGAGAGAGAGAGAGAGAGAGAGAGAGAGAGAGAGAGAGAGAGAGAGAGAGAGAGAGAGAGAGAGAGAGATCTGACACGTGTCTATGTCATATTCCAGTGGGAAAGAAGCGGAGAAAGATGAGAATCTAAAACTTTTGGTGTGATTTTATTCAAGCTTGAACTTGTGTAAATCATATTTAAAAATCTACGTTGTTTCGCTTCTAGCATCACTTGGCTTTATTCAAGCGTTTCCCGTATAGCAAGGGTTGAAATTAAACATTCAAAACGACAACTCTGTCCCTGTCCTACATAAGTTCTCACAACCGGCTAGCTCGAAAACATATGATCTCGCCTTGTACATCTTGTCGTTGTGATATCTAATACATAATTCATACCAGTTCTTTTAATACGGTATATTCCCACAAGTTCTTCCTCTACTAAAGTCTACATACGTTTCCTTAATTCGTCTCTCTTGTGATACGCAGGTCCTATCGCAAGGCTGAAGGACCTGTGTATATTTCATTGAGTTGGTTTGTATTGATTGGGGAACACTATCGTAATGCTTCCCAGTGTCAACACATGCAGGTAAGGATTGACCCCTATATCCATGGTCGTTATATGCTGTGTCTCGGCGCCAATGTCTAATCCATCCAACTTTTCCAGAGGTCCTGTATGTTATCAGTATCTTATCGGCTTTGTCCTGCATTCGCTGTAGTATTAAAATGTACTTGTTATTGTTTAATTAAAGTTTCCGTCAAGGTTTTATCTCGGCAATCACTTTACTGACTCGTATCTCCTTTTCGTACTCTTTTATGCAATCTCTTTGTGTTTCCTGCACCTTTTCTTTTCTCTTTTGCCTTCTTAACAGTCAACACATCCTTTTCAGCTGTTAGCGGCTTTGCTTTTATTTCATCCAAAGTCAGAGCTTTTCGTTTCTCAATTTCCTGGTGGTACATATAACTTCTTTCACTATTAAGTTTTCTCATTCTTCGTGTGTTTTTCTTTGTTCTTTTTTCTTTCTGACAATTTATATTTTTTATTCTAATTCTGTATGTTACTTTTGCTCTCTTTGCGCCTACATTATTGAATTCTTTATCAACCTCAT
>NC_061834.1:30195229-30202729 GCF_019202785.1 Penaeus chinensis | reverse complement strand
CTGTTTCCAAGCCTCTCCCACACCATGCAGAGTTCCACTTTGGAATGGCTTGGATTAAAGAATAAACAAAGAGAAAGAACGAAAGAAACAAGTGCAAGATACGAAACCTTTTAAGGTGATGGGAGCGGGAGAGCCTCTCGCCCTGGCAGATCCACCATAAAATATGTAGCCGAGGATTACACTCAAAGATAAAAGGTTGAAAATGTCAGTGTTATATGTGTGGAAAGAGGAGGGGAGCGGGCTGGATGGGAGGGGGAGGGATAGGTAGGGGGGAGGATGGGATGTGAACCAAGCCTAAAAAAAAAAATCTACCGTTTGAAACTCTTGAAAACAGTAAACCGCTGGAAACTCAGGTGTAATTGTTTCTATTTTCACACGAGGGTTGGACGTGTGAACGACGCGCTTGAGCTGATTACTTGCTTTAAAACGGTTTGCTCGATTTGGCAAGTTAAACACCTGGAAACATTCCAAATACGGTGAGCTTTTTCCGTGAAATTCCATTCAGGATTTATGTTTATTTATGGTGATGCCCGTAGGAGGGGGTGGGGCCGGGCGTTCCCATGCCCTGGTAAGCCAAGAGACTCCGTGTGACTGTTCCATATCCTTAGAGCTTTATAGAGGATACCCAGGATCTTTTGGGATGTAGTATCCGACACTAACAAAAACAGGAGGGGGTCGACAAGCTTCCCAGGAGAATTGGGGAAGGTGCCATAGGCCTAAACTGAAAGGGAGGACATATACTTGATCCAACAAAGGCGAACTCAGTAACGAGACTAATGCACATGAGATCCCTGAACCCTGCATGCCCCCCCCCCCAAACCCCCCCTCTCCCTACCCCAACCAATCCCCAACCCGCATGGGAATGTGATCTGGGATCCAGTGATTGTGTTCTCGCCTTGTTCCCCGTAAGAGATCCCATTTGTCTAGTGGGGTAATATTGTAGCAAGAAATAAAAATGGCGGTAAGAAAATATAGCAAGGATAAGTAATAAGTAAAAGCACTAAAAGAAAATTAAGACCTTAAAAATGTCTCGTATACATTATTTATATTGTCTTCATCATCATCAGTTTTATTATCATTATTATTATTATTATTATTATTATTATTATCATTATTATTATTATTATCATTATTATTATTATTATTATTATCATTATTGTTGTAGTTATTGCTGTTTTCATTATTGTTGCTGTTGTTGCAGTTGTTATTATTATTGTTTCATTATCATTAGTAGTAATAGTAGTAATGTTGTTATTGTTGCTGTTTTTGTTATTGTTGTTGTTGCTTTTGCTTTTATTGTTATTATTGTTGTAGTTATCATTATTATTATTATTATAATTATTATTATTATTATTATTATTATTATTATCATTATCATTATTAGTAGTATTAGTATTAGTATTAGTATTATTATCATTATTATTATCATTATTGTTATTATCATTATTATTATTATCATTATTATTATTATCATCATTATTATTATCATCATATTATTGTTATCATTACTATTATCATTATTATTGTTATTATTATTATTATTATTATCCCTGTTATTTTTATTATTATTATTATTATTACTAGTATCATTGTTACCATATTATTATTATTATTAATATGTATATTATTATTATTATTATCATTATTATCATTACCATTGTATTGTTGTTGATATTGTTATGTTGTGTTGCATTATTCTTGTTGTTATTGATAATGATAATAGTAATGATAATGATAATAATGATAATAATAATGATAATGATAATAATGATAATAATAATGATAACAATAACAATAATGATAATAATAATAATAATAATAACAATAATAATAATAATAATAATGATAATAATAATAATGATAATAATAATAATGATAATGATAATGATAAAAATAATAATAATAATGTTATTATCATTATTCATACCATCATCATAATCACCATTATTTTATTATAATTATCATTATCATTATCATTATTATCATCAACATACCCATCATCATTATTATCATAATTATTATTGTTATTATTAACATTTTTTATTATTATACTCCTCCTACCCCTACTCATCGTCATCAGTATCATCGTCTTCATTATCATCTTCAACATCGTTATTGCTACGGTAGAAATACCCACAATGCAAAAACTAGATTTACTGAAAATGTGACAGTTTCGAATTCCACCTAGATTCCATACTCAGGTCTGAAGAGGAAAGGGAGAGGAGGGTAAGAGAGAGGCAACACGGGGCAGGTGAGGACAAACATATGGAAGCGAAGGAAGGAATGGAAGGTCGGAGGACTATGAGCAGGGTGACCGGCATACGGGAGGTCGGAGGATCGGGCGGACTATGCGCAGGGTGGCCGGCATACGGGAGAAGGCGGAGGACGTGGGGTGAGAGCAGACTATTAGCAGAAGAGAAGCCACTGTTCAAGATGAAATTAGGCAGCAGCTTTATTAAGGAGGATTCCACCAGTCTGCGGCCGTGGAGATCATCGGAAGGAAAGACAATTCGCGCCGCAGACCAGTCCATCTGTTAGCCTGTGTCCCATTGATGACAAAAGCAGGCGTTATTGTTGTGCCCCTTGGATACAGCGTACTCATGTTGAAACAGGTGCTTAGTGAGACTGACTCCTATTGTATTACTTATCACAAGAGGCACAAGGAATAGCATAGGTGCGACGGAGAGGTGAGGAGTCTCTTTAGGAGAGGAGACGTGGTATAAGGTACGCCGTGCCCTGGATGACACGACGTCGAGAACATAACGAGGGTAGTCCGGTTTGGAAAACGAACGACGCAGGAAGTCGATCTCTCCATCCAGGTACTAGGGGCCACAGATGTGGAGGGCGCATAGGAACAGCGAGGAGTGAGAGAGAGATAAATAGATAGACAGCTAGATAAATAGATAGAAAGACAGATTAATTGAGAGTTTAGAGAATTCTAAACGAGATCTAACTTCGTGTCTAATTAATTTTCACCGTGAATTGAAAATATATCAACTTTACCTGAAAAACCTACTGTGTTTTTCACGGGCTTCCTGTAAATGGAGAAGAAGTGGTTAGCAGAGCGATGAACTAGGGTGTCCAAGAAAGGGGGCTTGTCAACGTCCCATTCCACCTTGAAACGGATGGAAGGACAGAGAGTTCAGCTGCGTCAGGAAATCCGAGAACAGAGCAGGGTCATGAGGCCAGAGAGCAAAGACGTTGTCAACATACCTCAACCAGACCGAAGGACGAAGGGAGATGGAAGGGAGAAACTCAGGCTCGAAGAATTCCATAAATAGGTTTGCCAAGACAGAAGAGAGTGGAGAGCCCATGGCAACACCGAATGTCTGGGAGTATAAGCGACCGTCAAAGGAAAAGTAATTAAACTCCACGCACAGATGAATCAGTTGGATAAAGACGTTGGTGGGCAGATGGAGACGAGGATCCTCTGCGGGGAGCCCCCTCTGAAGGAAAGCGAGGACATCATCAAACGGGAGCTTGGTGAACAGGGAGTCGACTTACAAGTCATCATGATTGCCGGCGAGACTCCACGGACACGGGAGATGAAGTCCAGAGAGTGGCGGAGGTGAGCAGGAGAGAAGGTGCCAAGAAGGCGAGTGACGCAAGAGGTGCCTCACAGATCCCCGGGAGGTGATGGAGCGCAGAGGCACGGCCGGTTAGGATGGAGGAGATATTCGAGGGCCGGGATGAAAGGAGAGAAACATCAAGCAAAGAGTTCCTATGAGAAGAGATGGAACGGTGAAAGGATGAAATAATGCTGTTCCTTGTGCCCCCTGTGATGGCAAGACAGGCGTCAGTCTCATTACGCGGCTGTCTCAACATAAATACGCTGTATTCAAGGGAAACAACAACAACGCCCTCTTTTGCCATCAGTAGCACACAGGTTATCAGATGGACTGGTCAGCGACGCGAATTGTCTTTCCTTCTGCTGATGTCCATGCCCGCAGACTGGTGGAATCCTCCTTAATAAAGCTGCTGCCTAATTTCAACTTGAGCAGCGGCTTTTCTCCTGCCGATAGTCTCCACGCTTCACACATCCTCCGCCTTCTCCCTTATGCCGGCCACCCTACACATAGCCCGCCCGATCCTCCGACCTGACCTAACCTCCCTTCCCTTCCATTTGTCTGTTCTCACCTGCCCCGTGTTGCCTCTCCTCACTTTTATACCCCCTCCTCCCCCTTTCCTCTTTAGATCTGAAAATGAAATCCAGATGAATTTCGAAATTGTAGTCTCATTTTCAATAAATCTATTTTTTGCAGTGTGCGTTTTTCTACCACAGTATCAACACGGAAGAGTGTTTTACCATTCATCATAATTGCTATAGTTTTTGTCACTGAATAATTATCATAACGAGTGTTTCTGATATTGCTATTCTATTTTTTGCTAAGTCCCTATTGATATTATTGATAAAACTATTATTATTATCACTACCATCATTATTGTTATTATTATTATTATTATTATTATTATTATTTTTATAATTCTTATTATTATTATCATTACTATTATTATTATCATTATTATTATCATTATCATTGTTGTTGTTATTGTTATTATTATTATTAACATTATTATCATTATAACCATTATTATTATTATTATCATTGTCACTGTCATTATTATTATTATAAGTATTATTATTATTAATAACATTATTATCATTATTATTATTAATGTAAATAGTGTCATAATCATTATTATAATTTTCTTTAAGATTGTAATTCAAGTTTATTTTTCAGCATAAGCTTGCCTGCAACATTGCTGTTATTGCAGTTGTCGTTAACCGTTTGCAAATGACTCCAGATAAACAGATTTTTATTCTCTCATTGAAAGCACTTGCAATATCCAAGGCTAAATGGCACTCAGCACACACACACACACACATATAAATATGTGTGTATGTGTATGTGTATTTGTGTGTGTGTGTGTGTGTGTGTATGTGTGTGTGCAGTAATAAAGATAATGATAATGATAATGATAATAATAATAAATATGATAATAATAATAATAATAAAGATGATAAGGATGATGATCACAATAATTACAATAATATAACTATAATGATAATAATATTCGTAATAACAATAATGATAACCAAAAATATTATAATGGTGAAGGTGACAATAATAATATATTAATGATAATAATAATAAGAGTAATAATAATGATAATGATGATAACAATAGTAGTAGTAGTATAATAATAATATAATTAGAAGTAGTATTAGTAGTAATGAGTAGTAATGATAATGATAATAATAATAATAATACCAATATGATGAAAAAAATAATGATAGAAATAGTAAAAATATTAATTATAGTGATAATAATATAACTTTAATAATAACAAGAATAAGATAAATATATTCTAATAATGATCATAGTAATAACAACAACAAAAATAATAATAGTAATAACAATAATAATAACAATAATGATAATAATCAATGCTGATAGTAGATATAATGATAATAATAATAATGATAATGATTATGATAATAATACTGATATTGATTATGATAATAATAATAGTAGTAGGAGTAATAATAATAATAATTACAACAACAATAATAATAATAATAATTACAACAACAATAATAATAATAATAATGATAACCCTAATAATAACAATAATGCAAATGATGATAGTTATAACAATATTAATGATAACTAAAACAACAATAAAAAACAACATTAATAGTAATAATAATAATAATAGTAATAAGGATAATGTCAATAACTATTATCATTATTGTTATCATTTCTATTATTTGCATTATTATCATTATCATTATAACTATTATATAACGACAATAGTAGTAGTAGCAATAATAATATTTATAATAGCAAGAATAATGATAATAGTAATAATAGTAGTTGTAGTAGTGGTGATAGCATCAATAATAGTGATAACAATAATAAAAATAAAATTAATCCGTTGCCGCCGGGGAAAATTATAAAACCAAAAAAAAAAAAAAATGGGGAAAATGCTTTTTTTTTTTTTTTTGTGATATGTCTCTACACATAGATGGCTCTGCCTTTCCTGATTTCACCTTTCCTTGAATTGGCGGGAAATTGTATTTTTTACTAGTGGTATGAATATCGATGGTGTTATTTTTATTATAATGTTTATAATTAATATAATGTTATAAACATTAGTAATACCAAAGTAAGATAACGTAAAATATTTTGGTAAATTAAAGAAAAGGGTAAACGGGAGAGACAGGCAGTACTCGTAATTGGCTCATTGGTAATTTAATACAAGTGTAGCCATCTATGTTAAAACAATTAAACAAGTAAACTCAGTGTCCGTGCCATGCCCGTCGCAAATAGGTTAATGATAATGATAATAATAGGTGTTTTAATGATAACCATAATGATAAAAGCGATAATCATCAAAGTAATTGTTATTGTTAGTAGTAGTTGTAGTAGTAGTAATATTATTATCATTATTATTATTATTACTCCTATTTTCATGATAGTGATGATGATGATGATGATGATAATGATGATTGATGATTGATGATTGATGATTGATTATTGATGACGATGACGATGACGATGACGATGACGATGCCGATGACAATAACGATGATGATGATGGTAATGATGATTATAATGATTTTAATAGAAACAATAATAATGATAATGATGATTATATAAATTATAATGACATGAATAACCAGCAGAGAAAATAAGATAAAGAAAATTAAACTAAATGATATTGCTTATGACGATAAGCTTCTGTTTTAGGAAATTAATCTCTGGATATTGTTCAAGCCTCGATGCATTTTTGAAAGCTTGCCGAGTCACCTTTACTGAGCACCCTTGTCCCTCCGCGATCGATATCGTCTCTTTATGCAATTGTCCAGTTCTTGCTCCTTTTATGCCCCTCGGAGTTGCACCTCTGGCCTGGGTCGCTTTTGACTGAACTTCGATATCTGACGGTGCTTTTCTGCTTCCTTTTCCTCTTTTAAAGCCATAGGGTCGGTCTTAAGTCCTGTTTTTAGTTGTTGAGGAAATGCCGTGAAATTGTAAATATTCCGAGTTGTTTACGGGACGGAAGAAACGAAACATATGAAATTCTAAACGAACCAACGAATGAAGCTCTTGTTTCGAAGCGTTTCGTATGTCTGATGTATGTACTTTATCATGTGAAACCCACGGGCAGTGTTTAAGAACCTCTCCTGGCCCTGACTCCTCCAAGAACTTTTTTTAAGTCTCCCAGAATTTTTAGAATGGTCCCTCCAAGCCTCGGTGACTTAGGAGTACTGACGTCTTACCATATCTCTTGTTTTGTAACCTGGACACTTGGAACCACTGCCTTGAACGACAGCATAACATGACAAGGCCAAGCACCTCGACCTCCCCAGTCGCTTATTTTTTCTGGGTAATGACGGTATGCAAAAGCACCTGCATAAAAAAAAAAAAAGAAAAATGTTGCGTAGTGCTTTCGCATGTAGGAAAGTTGGCGAAAATTCAACGCCTTAAAGTTATA
>NC_061834.1:30187729-30190229 GCF_019202785.1 Penaeus chinensis | reverse complement strand
AGAAGCTGTTCGAATTAAGTGTACTTTGTCGAACTCAAAGGTATTACAGTTCACAAAATGAATAACCATAAAATAATAATAACAATAATAATGATAATGATAATAATAATGATGATAATAATAATAATAATAATAATAATAATAATAATAATAATAATAATAATAATAATAATAATAATAATAATAATGACTAAGTACTCAGAGTTTTCTATAAGAATGAGACTACATTTTTTTCCTGAATACCAGACTGGAAACTTTCTTACATGCAAGTTATTTTCAAAAGTCGTACCTTGCGCAGTTAAACTTTCCGTTTGTCCAAAAATGCGCGGTTCGTTGTTGCACGTCTATTGTTTTGAATTATGAAACATCTATGATGATATAGTATTTATACATCAGTTCTACGCTGTTAAAATCGGATGGCATCGATAGCACAACCTAGTATGGTTCTGATTAATTGATAAATCTTTTAGGTCGTTCAGTTCGTCAAGTGATTCACGCTCAGGGCTAATCCACCCTGTGCAATAAACAGGCACGTCGACGAACTTGCACGGCCAACAAATAAGAAATTTGAATCATCCATAGTATGATTTTTAGTAATTTAATATTTACACACTGATTAACTTATACAAAAAATAAAGCTGTCTACTAGATATTAAAAAAAATATATATTCAATTTTGTAGCTAAAATATAACAAGCCAGCAAAGATTGGCTTGGCTTGAGAGAGCGTCAAATATGCTCACGTGTCTTATATGTCATTCATACATATATATTCAGATATACCGATATAATAGGTATACGTAATGTACGTCATTAATAGGAGACTTGGTGATATAAAATTACGTACATGTAACTGCGTTCTAACTCTAATTATGGTAATCTTAGTGAGAGCTAATTATCAATATTATCAACATGTGAAATCCAATTAATTATTTCCAATATGATTTCCTTATTTTTCGATTAATTTTTATGTTCTATTAATCTCCATTATCACAAGATTTGTTATTAAAAATGAGGACGATAATAACGTGATAACAATTATCGTTCCATTCAATATTTTGGTAAAATCAAATATCGTAATTGAATAGTTATAATTATTAATAAAAGTGTATATGACAACTCAGTGATTTCATAAATTCATTATTGCATTTTTTGCTAAATAACAACAACAAAGACAATAGCAAAGACACTAATGGTAATAGATTGATAATATTAATGATATCGTGATTCATTGTGATGTAGATGATAATAATGAGGATACGATGATTATGATGACGAGGATGAAGGTGACGATTTATATTATCATCAATACCTTTATTATTAAAATTGCATTTATCATTATTGTTATTATTATAATTGCTATTACTATTTTTCTCATTTATTATAGGAACTACTATTATTATTGTTGTACTATTGCTATCGTAATTACAAATATCATTCTCATTATAATTATAATTCCCATCATCATGGAATGATAATGATGATAATACGGATGATGACGATAATGATAATAATAATAATAATAATAATAATAATAATAATAATAATAATAATAATAATAATAATAAAAAGGATGATAATAATAATACTAATAATAAAAATGATGATAGTAATAATAATAATAATAATAACAATATCAATAATAGTAATAATAATGACAATAATAATAATTATAATAATAATAATAATAATAATAATAACAATAATAATAATAATAATAATAATAAAAATGATAATAATGATGATATTAAAAATTAATTGATGCTAACAATAACAATAATAGTGATAGTAATAATAATAATAAGGATTAAAGAACAATAATAATTATGATAATGATAAAAATAGTAATAATAATGATTATGATGATATTAATGATAATGATAGTAATTATAAAATGATAACAATAATAAGTATTATAACAATGATATAAAAAAAATAATTATAATGACACTGTTACTAATGCTACTGCTAATCCACAAATAACATTCTTCTTTTTCTACCTCTCACTTTTACTCATCTCATAAAAAACACATAGAAAAAACACACACACAAAAAAAAACACATACATAAGAAAGCAAAAAGAAAAAAAAAAAAAAAATACACACGTACAAAAAAATACATCATGTTTTTCCTGTCTCCATTCCCAAACCCATTTCCGATGAAATAATGAAAAGGGACACAATATTAATGCCTGGTGTAAACGGAAATACAACCCCTCCCCACCCTCCACCCCTCCATCCCCCCCACCCCTCCCCCACCCGCTTCAGAAGTGGATAGACAGATGTCATTTTGTCTCGACACTTTCGCCACAAAGTTAGAATTTTCCGAAGAAGAAATTAAAACGGCGGAAGTTGCAACATTAGCGTAGCAAAAGTTGTGAATATTGGGTTTAATAAAAAGATAATAATAAGAAAAAAAAAATCTGTTAACAAGTGTTGGCGATGGAGCTATGAAGGGGGACGGAGGGGGGGGGGGGGGAGAAGGGTTAGGGAAGAAGAGGTT
>NC_061834.1:30180229-30182729 GCF_019202785.1 Penaeus chinensis | reverse complement strand
GTCTTGCCTTGAGATGTCTTGTTGGAAAAAGATATTAGAAGTTTTGCACAATTCGCTACAACCAGCACTGTCTGTCCCATTTTCTCCCTGAGTAACTTCGAGAATAATCCTCAACATCAGTATTTTCCCTATTTATGATATCTGCAATAGGAAGGAAAATTTTTAAATCTTTTTAATCACAATGCGATTAAAACACTGATGGACTTACATTCTGCATTACAACAATGAAATTAAATACTTATCAGAAGCATTGCGCTAAATATAATTACATCCAAACTTGATCTGGTTTCCCCTTGCAATGAAAGAATACATTATGCAAAAAAGAAATAGAATGCAATGAAATCCCAAATATCAAAATTAACTATAATAACTATCATTATCGATCTATCATTATTATTATTAGAGATTTATTACTTGACTAACCTTATTCTTTTGTTATTACAATTATTGTTGCGTCTATTTCGATTAGGATTATTATAACGTTATTCATTATGATCTTCATCTTTATTATAAGGATTCCTGTTATCCTCCTTATTACCATCATCTTCTTTTCCATCATTATCAATTTCATTTCCATTTTCATATTTACATTCGTATTCGTATTCGTATTCGCTATAATATTGTCATAAATATTATCATTATTATTATCACTTATTATTATTATTATTATTATTATTATTATTATTATTAATATCGTTGTTGTTGTTGTTGTAGTTGTTGTATTGTTCTTGTTATTGTTGTTGTTGTTATTAATATTACTTTTATTGTTCATTTATTTATTTACCATCATTATCATCAATATTATTATTATTACTATTATTATTATTGTTATTATCATCATTGTTACTATTATTTGTATCATTATTATTATTATCATTATTACAATTATCATTATTATTACATTATTATTCTTATTGTTTCCATCATTATCATTATTTTTGGTGTTGTTTTTGTTATTGTTGTGTTTGTTTTTACTGCTGTTACTATTATTATTATCAATATTGATATTGATGTTGTTAGTATATTTATCTATTATTTATCTCTATTACTCTAGATTAGTCATGCTTTTATTTTCTCCATAATCATTATCATATCACAATAATCATTATCTGATCCTTATCAATATTATTATCATTATCAGTATTACCATTACATAAAGAACATGCAAAAATTTACAAGAAAAAGAAACGTGTATTAAAACCGCATTTGCGACAAAGACAATGGACAAGCAAGAAGATATTGCCCCGCACCAACACGCTCGCCATTTGTCTTCAGTTAAGTCTACCCGAAGTAGCTAAATATTTCTCTCCCTGTGCGCCAACGCTTCCCAATTTCCTATTTCGAGCTTTATTATAAATGGCTCATCCCTAACGGCGCCATTTGTCAGCATTTACTTCGCTTCGCTGACAATTGTTCTTTCGGGATTCCGTGAGATGCTGCTTTGGTAAGGAGTAAAAGCCACGGATTTCTCTTTGTCTTTTCCGGATTATATTTTTCTGTTATATTTTGTTTTACTGTTGTTTATTTGCATTTTATATCGTGGGATTAGTCTAGGTTATACTTGCATTACGTTTTTTTTGTGCTTTTTTTTTTTTTTTTTGTTAACCAACAAGATAAGTAGATGCAACAGCTGGGAACCTGCATTTGCATGACTGACACACGGGATGGTTGTTGTGTTTGCAAGAGATGCTGTTCGCTAAGTCAACGTGACTTAACTATTGTCCCGTGAGGAAAGCAGACCACGAGAGATGGCGGAATCCCGAATGAGATGTCGACACGAATTAAGTTATTAGTATCGCTTTCTCTGCGACGGAGGATTATATGCGGGGATGTGTGTAAGTATGCATATATGTATGTGTATATGCACACGCACGCGCACATACACACACACACAGTCACTCATACACACAGTGTATAATATATATATATATATCTGTGTGTGTGTCTGTGTGTGTGTGTGTGTGTGTGTGTGTGTGTGTGTGTGTGTGTGTGTGTGTGTGTGTGTGTGGGTGTGTGTATATATGTGTTTCTAAAGAAGATATAATCGATACCAGTGAAATACATCTCTTGTATTGTGAAGATATTTTCATTCATTCCTTTTCTACATTTGTCAATATGAATACGGTTCTCACACACACACACACACACACACACACACACACACACACACACACACACACACACACACACACACACACACACACATAAATATATATGTATGTATGTATATGTATACATATACACACACATGAGTGTGTATATGTGTTGTGTGTGTTACATATCCACACAAATTCACAGGTACATATATATGTTTGCTACGAAGGAATATATGTGACGATAAGTATACAGTGTGTGGTGTGTGTTTGTGACTGTGTGTGTGTGTGTGTGTGTGTGTGTGTGTGCGTGTGTGTGTGTGTCTGTGTGTGTGTGTGTGTGTGTGTGTGTGTGTGTGTGTGTGTGTGTGTGTGTGTGTGTGTGTGTGTGTGTGTACATATATATG
>NC_061834.1:30160229-30162729 GCF_019202785.1 Penaeus chinensis | reverse complement strand
AATGGGGAAAAAAATCGCCATGTTTAATTAAAGGAGAAGGGGAAACGGGTATATGGGAGCAGTTAAAGGGAAATGGTACCTTCACGTCACACTGGAATTGTTGTTTTTTTTTTTCTTACGTTGATATCAGTACTAAGATTCAACCGTAAAGCACTACCATTTTGATGAAATAAAAATACAAACACAAACGAAGTTGGTTTAACATCCGAGGTTTGTTTTCTGATGAACATTGGCAATTGTTTTGCAATGAACCATCGATTTATTGAATAATAAAGAGAGGAAAATTCCTTTAGTACCGGTGTCAGATAAATGATAAATGTAAGTAGACATTTAGGGAAATCATTTGCTATTCATCCATCGGAAATGTTCTAAAATGAAGTACTAACCCTCGCCTACTTTCTTGTACAGAGTTGTGATGTACAGTCAGAAAGGTAAGCATCGTTACCCTTCACACAAACTAATATGAAAAATCGACGAAGTGATGTGAAATAGCGAGGCAAGGTAGTTTAGCAGAGAAGCATTCAGCTCCTCATTGACCATAAGTAAAGGTAACCATATTTTTTTCTGACTGTACATGAGTTGGAATATATGTTCAGTTTCATTTATTGTAACAGTCGGATATTTCATAGAGAAATTTATGTTTTCCGGGTCAGATGTCTGAAAGCCTGCTATACAGCATTTATCTACAATTTTAAAAAATACATATACATTTAGACATACATTTATGTAGGTACAATTGCTAAAAAGGTATCTTTACACTTTCTGACCTAACAATATGATACGACCACGAAAACGGTTGGAAGAAGTGCTGTTAGCTCAACCTGATATTGCTATCTCTAACAGGGGCGTTATTTGGGGAATAGGGGGGCAGTTTTTCATTAGCTCACGATATTCATGCCCTTTAATGCTAGCTTGCTATTTGTTTTTCATATAGCACATTGATTTATAGTTTTGAATTACATTTATTTGATCATTGCCCTCCGTCGTGCATCTAGGGTGCCCATTCCTGGCCTTGTCTCTGGTGGGTCCAGTTGCTTGGTGTCGCTGGATCCACAGAGACACGTTTGGCTTCGAAATACCTAATCTTGATATTTCGTTTCTAGATAAGTCTCTCAGAGTAAATTATGGCAATTCAAATGTTCTGTTAGGTCTCCATTCCTAATTTTGCCATGATACAGGCCCTAGCCATATCAGCTCCGAAACACTATTCGAACACATTATGAAGCTTCATCCGTTATAAGCTTTGAAAATAACAAGTACTAACATTTCGTTTCGGTTTCATCTACTCCCGAGTAAAGGTACTTTTTTAGCGAGTGTACATATATATATATATATATGTATATATATATATATATGGAATCTGTCTCTCTCTCTCTCTCTCTCTCTCTCTCTCTCTCTCTCTCTCTCTCTCTCTCTCTCTCTCTCTCTCTCTCTCTCTCTCTCTCTCTCTCTCTCTCTCCTTCTCTCTCTCTCTCTCTCGGACGCAATAACTTCTTCGAAGAAAAGTGAATAGTTTGATAATTTGCGATTCCATATCATCACTTGCCCTCTCCTCTCCAAGACCCGGTGATGGCCGTGTTGTTCAGGAAATAAAATATCAACTCGCCATCGCCCATGTTCCCTCCCGCATCGCATATGGACACCGTTCTCATATCGCCCTTGGTGCGAGTGGCGCTGTTGATCACCTCACCAAGGCTGCCTGTGCACTGAATTTGGATAACGCAAATGCTTCACCCTCCCTCCAGTGCTATAAAAACATTCAGCCACTCATAACATGACAGTTGTTCGTAGGGATGCAAGCGGGCTAGCAGCACAGTGACCATTTCCTCCAATGCCGTTAAAAATATCATCGTCGTGGACTTGCGGTGCGTAGACACAACGTTGTGAGTGCTTGACTACGGATTGGTTACCGGCCAGTGTAATAGGTCTCCCAGGCAGAGGATGTGCCTCACTACTCCTCTTGTAAACGTTTGTGCCTCACAGTGATAAACTTGCTACCACGGGGACAGGATCTCCTTCAAATCTATACCCAGTTGCTTTAAGATGACAATTTAGATTTAACTCTTATTCGCTATCCATACTTTGATAGATGTTAATTGTATGTCTAAATACTTTTATTTATGTTGTTTGTATGTGTAGGTACCTTCTGCGTACCCTGCGAGACACGAATGTTTGTATATATTTTTGCTATGTTACTAGGCCTGTCGCCTTCGAGCGCAATAAAATTATCAAATAATAATAATCTCTCTATATATCGGTCTATCTATCTATCTATCTCGTCTATCGTCTCTCTCTCTCTCTCTCTCTCTCTCTCTCTCTCTCTCTCTCTCTCTCTCTCTCTCTCTCTCTCTCTATCTCTCTCTCTTTCTCTCTCTCTCTCTCTCTCTCTCTCTCTCTCTCTCTCTCTCTCTCTCTCTCTCTCTCTCTCTCCCTCCCTCCCTCCCTCCCTCCCTCTCTCTCTCTCTCTCTCTCTGTCTATCTATGTATCTAGCTTTCTAAC
>NC_061834.1:30142729-30152729 GCF_019202785.1 Penaeus chinensis | reverse complement strand
GGGCGAGGCGTAAATGGCGGGTGAAGCACCAGCCTCGTGCGGGTGCACAGCGAGTGCGCCTGCATTGTCGGTGGAAGCGGAGCCCGGGACGTTTCATCCCAGTCAATGGCAGCATCGTAGAGTTCCCCACGTCCTTTGTTCCGTGGTAGAGGAGGCAGGCATGTGGCCTCAACCACTCGGCGCCCGAGGACGATGTCTGTCCAGGCGAGATCGACCTTAGAGTCGGCGAGTGCGCAGCCGTACACTACAACACCTCCCCCGGGCAGTGCGTCGCCTAAGAAGGGGACGGGAAAGACGAGTATCGCAGGAGAGACTCCTTAAATAACAGGTGTGTCTGCGAGGTACTCGTTCCATCTCTTGTGAGGTACGATCGAGAGACAGAAGCAAAGGTGCCCGGAAGGTCTCAGGAACCAGAGCAACAGTCGGCTCTGACGCAGTTATGGACAGAGCGAAAGTCGGCTCTGACGCAGTGCAGAGGGCAAAGACCATCACGTCGGCGAACATCTCAGGGTCCATCATCTCGGCAGGATCTATCCTAAGGCGGGTGCGCATGTGGAGCGCGCCTGCTCGTCACGGGGACATCGGAAAGGCGGTCGTACAAAGTACACCCGCACACCAGTGCAGAACGTCAGAGAGCGGGTGCATCACGGGGACGCGCCCGCACGCCAGTGCGGAATCTCGGAAGGCGGGTGCATCATGGGGATGCGCCCGCACGCCAGTGCGGAACATCGGAAGGCGGGTGCATCAGGAGGATGCGCCCGCACGCCAGTGCGGAACATCGGAAGGCGGGTGCATCAGGAGGATGCGCCCGCACGCCAGTGCGGAACATCGGAAGGCGGGTGCATCATGGGGATGCGCCCGCACGCCAGTGCGGAACATCGGAAGGCGGGTGCATCATGGGGATGCGCCCGCACGCCAGTGCGGAACATCGGAAGGCGGGTGCATCATGGGGATGCGCCCGCACGCCAGTGCGGAACATCGGAAGGCGGGTGCATCATGGGGATGCGCCCGCACGCCAGTGCGGAACGTCGGAAGGCGGGTGCATCATGGGGATGCGCCCGCACGCAAGTGCGGAACGTCGGAAGGCGGGTGCATCATGGGGATGCGCCCGCACGCCAGTGCGGAAGATCAGCTGGAGCCGTTATCAACTTGGCACCATCACCTGAGTAAGAGAGCTGGCGAACGAATCGCCTTAGACCCGAAGGGGGCGGAACCCCTTGGAAGCCCTCGAAGCGTCGTCTCTGCGGAGACAAGAGTGTATTAGACATACTGGTTTTATTCTTTGGGCCCGGTGTGTTCTAACACACTACATTACTAAGTGCATAAGTGACATACGACCTTATGTACAGCGCCGAGAGGATCCAGTGGAGGATCTGGCTTAAGATTAATTAGTGGGTGTCGAGGGAGATGTAATATCTCCATATGTACAGTTACAGCTTTCTCAGGCGACCTGTTAAAGGGATCATTAGAGCTTACCCAAACAGAGAGACCTCCATGGAGGCAATGACATGAAGTCATGGGTTCGGTCCTGAAACAGCTCTGGAATGTCATTGCTCTGAGAAGCTAGTAGACGAACCTCGATGATTAAATAGTATAAAACGAGGACTAAGATTAGACCTTAAAACTAAGAAATACCTTAAGCTTAATAACGTGAACAACATACAAAATAAAAGAACAAAACAAAAACGGAAACATGATGAAGTTGGTGGAACTCCAATTCTATTGGCACAGATACACAAACAAAATTGCAAAAATACAAATAATAACGTGTTAAAAGGTGTAAGGCGCCAAGGCGCTATGAAGCCAAACAAAACCTGGTGTTGTACTATACTACTAGGATAGGAAAGGTAGAGAAGAAGGTTAAGAGGATGAAAGGAAAGGGTGCTATTTATAAGAATACTCCGTAGAAAAGATAGATTCCTACAGGTCTGTACAAAGTCCAACTCTACGTTCCCGTCATGGGGAAAAAGCGTAGACCGACCTCAGCTCCGGGAAACTGTCGATCGGGGTTTTTAATCACTCCAAGAGGACTCTCGGGACTGAGTCCTAAAGACGAAGCATAGCTTGGCCAAACTTAAAATTAATAAATCTTATCTGCATAGGGTCTTGCAGACATCCAGGACATTGGTGACAACAGTGTGACCCTGCCAGAGAGGTGAGAAAACAAGAAATCCCGCGTGGCTCAAGTGCGGGTGTGAACTATCAGACGTAGGATCACTCCACAGAACAGAAGCTGGCTGCTAGGCCCGGCTGCCGTCCATCTGGAGATGATCTGAAAAGTAGAAAATAGATTAGAAAGAAGTAGGAGAAACAGGATGACTGAATATGGCTAGATTAGCAGGGAAAAGACGGGATTAGTAACGTGTTGTCGGGTTGGCTACCGTCAAGACTAATCCCGATTCCACGGCCAGGATGAAGGCGAGGCTCTGAAAGAGAACAGGCTGCAAGCGTGTTAGGATCCAAGCCATAAAGGGTTGTGTTATGGGAAAGACTGGTAATTGACACGGGACAGCATGCATTCCGCTGGGGCTCTGAAAGAAGGAAGATAATGGCGAGCGGAAGCTAAGGAAGAGTGGCTTGCCCTCTACTCGTCCCAGTCAGACCCAGGGTCCCATGGCTCATATAAGCTGCCGCCATCCGTGTTGTAGCCAAAGTCATTAAGTCCATATGTGAAATCGAACCGGTCCTCAAAGCCCGCCATCAGAACACCCGGTTCGTTTCCATCATCGATAGGAGTCGGGGAAGCCATGCCCAAAGCTCCCCGACTATCCCCGAAGCATAAGCCCACATCTTCCATGTTGACGCCGGAATCCTGGTCCCTAGATTCCGCGTCGTATTCAAGACGATTAGGTGAAACCTCCTCCACGATCGCCGCATAGCCGAGGACGAATCCTTGCTCGATCTCAATCGGAGCTCCCTGATCATTGACGACCCAAACGTCAACCTCCGGTAGGGAGAGGTCCACCAACGAACGAGGTACCAGAATCTTAGCAGTGTCGCTCTCAACACAAGCCAGTCCGTCCTTCCCGCCGTTTACAAAACATCGCACGAATCGCCCTGTCCGAGGAGGACAAGTGACTCTCCGCACGCATCTCACTGCACCTTCTCGGTCCCCGTCGCCCGTACTACAGCAACGTATTACGGTCCCTGGTTCGTGGTATGTCAGGATACCGAGGGACCCGGCACCCGAAAATGAAACACCGAGTCGGGCCCCATTGAAGGTGGCAAAACTAGCCCCTGGAGCAGGGGAGAGATTCAACTTAAAATTAAATCTTCGTAGCAAATCTACACCTATAAGCACCTCGGCTGGAAACCTGGTGTCGTCGTCCACCACGACCACCGAGTGCCGGCACTTACAGGCTCGGGAAAAATTAAACTCAAGGGTTGCCCTGCCCTTGATGTCCAACGCGGCCCCAGATGCCCCCTTGAGACCACGCGGGTGAGGTGAGAGCGGGATGTTGGAAATCCTCCTGAAACAGGACTCCTTCGCCACCGTTGCCTCACTTCCTGAGTCAAGGAAAGCCAGGACCTTAGTGCCAGCAACCACACAATTCAACAGCGGCCGTCCCGCCTGAATCTGTGCCTCGGGGAGCTCCGGTTCCGTGGAACTGTCGCTCCCTTCGGCGTCCACCATCATCACTATCTCTGGTTCGTTGTGGTTGTGGTTGTTGTGTTCTGTCGGGCGGTGCGCTACGCTGTTCTGTACGAAAAAAGCACCGTCCAGCCACATGCCCTCGGCGGCCACACCGGGTGCACTGATTACCCTCCCGCACCGCACGACACTCGGAAGCATCATGCGTAGTCACCTGATGGAGGGGACACCAGCGTCGGGGTTCTCGAGTGCGTACCGGCAAGTCGACCAGAGGGTCCACCGGAGGAGAAGCTGCCGGGGATCGACCCTCAAGAGGAGTAGAGGAGCGAGGTTTAGGCCCTGACTCGCTCGAAAAACTGACCAAGGGTTTCTCTACCCTCCCAGCATAGTGCCGATGGTACCAGACTTTTTGGGCTGCTTCGACCACCCGGTAGAGCTGCTGATCCTCTACCAGCAGGAGCTTTTCCCGCAGCCAGGGTGGGAGTCCCTGGAGAAAAGTTCTCCGCATCAGAGGTTCAGCTGGTCCGAGTTCACCAGGATAATCCCGTATACCTTGGTAAACCATGGTCTCGACCGCGAGATAAAAGTCCCTAGGGGAAGTGTCATCAAGTACGTATGACCCCAAATGCCGTAGGTACTCCATTGACGAGCACGTCCCCCGGAGACGTTGTCGAAGGGTCTCCTTAAACTCGTCCCAGGTCCCAATCCCGTCAAAAACTGGGGAGTTAATGACGATGTCCGCCGTCCCCCTGCAGCTAGCACGGGCGGCGCGGATCAGAGCCTCATCCGTCCCGTAAGGATGGGCCTGCTCAACGTGTCGCAACCAGGTTTCCAACTCCTGATTCCTCCGAAGAGGCTGGCTGGCTGGGACCTCCGCCCTGTAAGGCGGGATCGGGTCGCGTAGGGTTATGCCCTGGTCCAGCGGACGTGGGTTGACGGGAACTCGCTGAGACGAGTGGTCAGTCGTGATCGTATGCACCTCCGCTTCCGCCTGCGATGCAGAGGCCGCAGCTGGTGGTCGAGCGTGAGAGGGAGGTTCGGATGTCCTGGGCTCCAGTAATCGCACGATATTGGCGTACTGCCCTTCCAGGATACCGAACCGAGAATTAAGCCGCTCAAATTTATCCAGCAGTTCCTCGTACATCGAGAGCGAGAAGTGGTCACGGGTTTGAGCGTTATCTGCTCGAGGAAAGTCGGGGACCTCAAGGAGGGTGTTTCCAGAGGAACCCGAGGACTCATTAGTGGGTTCTCCTAGGGCGCTATTGCGCGTACGTGGCATTTTGCGTACCAGCACTTACTCTGCAACCTGTTACTTGGCTTGCGATGGATTGCACAAAGGCTTGACCAGGCACTTTATAATAAAAAACACTGTTCTATCCCACCGCTGCCTACCAAAAAGACAGTTGTAGCGGGGCGTAGACCAAGTAGATTTTTATGTATCTGGTTGAGTTCGGGCTCGACCGAGAATAAGAATAAAACTATTCAGGAAAAGATTCGTCTGCAGTGAACAGATGTAAGGTTCCAGGCCTACGTCACGCTGCCACCACCCGATTAGTAGGTTCGGGAACCGTGTGTGTTGTGTATGGGGGTGTGAATGTTGTATGAGAAGAGGGCGGAAGGAAAATACAGAATGTGTGTGCTGAATGTTGGATGTGTAAGTGTGTAAATGTGAAAAGGGAGATAGCGTAGGCTGAGCGTCTGCGTGGACGTGTATGGAAGAAAAAGCAAGATCATAGAATTCTTCCTCTTCCCTTCGGATTGAGCATCCACCTGCTGGAAGTGGGAACCCAGGTGTAGCAAAGTTATGATCTATTCTAGAATATCAGCTTAATATACTCTGATTCATCTAGCCTTTTTACAGCCTTTCAGGGTTGCGAGGTAGAGTAACCAGCAATGTGCTGTTTAGGAGACCCAAGTCCAAGAACGTTAAGCATTCAGCTTTAGTCAAAACCAGAACTTAACACAGATGTCGTTTGTTTTCCTGACTGGGACTGAGTGAAAGTTCTATGACGGTATGATGTTTATTTAAAAAAGGTTACACTCATTAGGGAGGTCTACAAATGATTCAGTCATGAGAAATTGATAGTTGCGTACATCACCAATTTAATCACAGCGGGGGTGATGCACGTGGAAATCAACACCAGATGTAAACAAAAATAACTCACGAACATTTACCCCTAAGTTGGCGTCCCAACTCGTAAGTATTTTTAATCAAAGTACTAGCACACACAAAAAAAATACACTAACCCTAATTTAAACAAGTTAATCCCCAACCCAGAATGGAGATTAACATAAAAAGAATAGTGCTGAGGAACTCTGAATAAAAACACTTGTGTAACGAAAGGAAAACGTGGTGTAAGAAACAATTTAGCGTCGGAAGCCAAATCGAAAAATAAAACACCACAAGAGCATAGATCACGAAGACTGCCTGAACACCCACAAGGTCAGGCAGGAATCGACCAAGGCAAAGTAAAACAAATAAACAAAATAACGGCAAAGACAAGCTAAAACGGCCCTTAAAATACGGGCGAGAATGTGGAAGATCTTTCTCCCAGGAGGTACGGATCCTCAAGCTGGGGAAAAGGAAAAAGAAAAGAAACAACCAATCATAAAAACAACAACAACAAAAAAACTAAGTAATAACTCAGCTTAAATTAGGAAATGGCACACTGGAGGTACGGATCCTCAAGCAGTGTCCCTTCTATGTGAGTGGTCCTTTGTATGCTCTGACCCTTTGTGCGATCAAAGGGCTGCTTTGGGTTTTCGTGGAAGAGAGTGCACCCTGCAAATAGTAATGCAGTATGACACACGCCAAAGTCCAACAGAGACCAGGTGTCTTTTACACACAACCATTAAATACTTATCTTGCAAAACACGGATTCGTCAACCCTGGGGCGAAGCGAGGTAAATCCACAGCAAGGTAAATCCAAAGCGAGCACAATACCGGGAGCGGAACCACTGTCCAGCATAGAAGTCAGGACCGAACTGTCTTCCCCATAAGCATGGCGCGAAAAGAAAAAGATAGGCAAAGCTTTGGAAGACCAACCCGATAGTTCGGTAGTCCAAACAACCCAAAGGACCCGAACTACTATGAAAAGAGAGAGGGGGAGAAAAACAAACACCCAAAATATGTAATAACCATTACTCTCTTCAGGGGTTATATTGACACTTTGGAAGCGTCGCCAAAGAGATAGAATATTAAACAAATAATAATAAAGGAAAGAATACATAGGAGAACTGTTAATGTACAATTTGCGTGAAAATTGTGCATTTCGGGCTGTAACTCTCTACGGTATTGGACTTAGAAAATAAATAAATCTCTATTTTTTCTCGGAGACTTCAACGCCACTCAAGTAACGAGACTTGGTTGAAAATACGTTCTTTGGTTATTTTTATAACCATATTCACATTAGTTCTTAACACTGTATTTGGCGGCTCGTATGGCTTTGGTCACGGCTTATGAAGTCGCACTAGAATCACGTGGGCGAGGCGTAAATGGCGGGTGAAGCACCAGCCTCGTGCGGGTGCACAGCGAGTGCGCCTGCATTGTCGGTGGAAGCGGAGCCCGGGACGTTTCATCCCAGTCAATGGCAGCATCGTAGAGTTCCCCACGTCCTTTGTTCCGTGGTAGAGGAGGCAGGCATGTGGCCTCAACCACTCGGCGCCCGAGGACGATGTCTGTCCAGGCGAGATCGACCTTAGAGTCGGCGAGTGCGCAGCCGTACACTACAATACGTAATATACATTTATATATATATATATGTATATATATATATATATGTATATATATACATATACATATATATACTCGTATATATATATATATATATATATATATATATATATGTATATAAATAATGTATATATAATATATATCTATATATATATATATGTGTGTGTGTGTGTGTGTGTGTATATATATATTTATATATGTATATATATATGTATATATCTATATATATGTATGTATATACTTCTTCCTTCTCTCTCTTTCTCCCTCCCTCTCTCTCTCTCTCTCTCTCTCTCTCTCTCTCTCTCTCTCTCTCTCTCTCTCTCTCTCTCTCTCTCTCTCTCTCTCTCTCTCTTCTCTCTCTCTCCTTCTCTCTCTTCTCTCTCTCTCTCCCTCTCTCTTCTCTCTCTCTCTCTCTCTCTCTCTCTCTCTCTCTCTCTCTCTCTCTCTCTCTCTCTCTCTCTCTCTCTCTCTCTCTCTCTCTCTCTCTCTCTCTCTCACTCTCTCTCCTTCTCTTTCTTTCCCTCTCGCTCCCTTTCACACTCACACTCACTATGATGAACTTGCATGTCTTAATTGTTCATCACGTCTAATTATTTCGTCTGACTTCAACTCCCCCTGGCAAAAATAAGGCGATTAAGAGAAAAGATTATGAAATAAACTTTTATTCCAAAGTTGCCAACTCCTAATCAAGCAAATTTTCAGAGTTAAGTCAACTCCGCGGAGACAGGTAAAGAAATCGACATTCTCCTAATCTTAAGAGCCAATCATAATCACAGCAGAAGAACGAAGAGATCCTACGGTTTTGAGAAATTAACCCTTTCTTTTGAAGAGGAAGAAAAGGGAACTCCTGAATCTCGTCGAAGTAACGAAATTCCGACAATCAAGGATAACTTAACTTCCACAACGGAAATGATAAGATTAAAAGACGTATTAGAAAACTTCTGCCGGGGTCTTACATGAGAGAATCCTTATAAGTGGATTCTAAGTAAATGTAACGTTGACTAAGTTCCGTAATGACGTTTATACGCCGTGTTGCAAGAGGTCTATGATAATAATAACTCTCTTTAGTAATAGTTAAATACCTTATGATTAGCTGAAGGTTATTTTGATTTTACTTTCCAGGTCGGTAAAGTTGATTGAAATTGCGTTCTTTTTTATTTTCATTTTTTCCCCTGCATCACAACTCTACCGCTCGTATGTCTTGAAGAAATAGCAGTGAAGTAACTTTTAAATCGCTTCTGAAAAGTCAGCAGCAAAAAAGTGCGGAATCTACAATCCATCACCATCAGCCTGTTGGTTCCGAGCGGCAAGATGTGCAAAGCTCCCTTAAATTTAGGTGGAATTACGCTGTTGGTCGACCTGATTCTAGGTCTTGGTCTTGGTTCTCGGGACGCAGCTCTCAATTCTCAGTTCTCAGCTTTCAGTTTTCAGTTTTTGGTTCTCAGCATTTAACTCTTAGCACTCAGCTCTCGGCAGGCAGCACTCGCCTCTCAGTTTTCAGCTCTCAGATCTCAGCGCTCAGATCTCAGCTCTCTTTAGCTCTCAGCTCTAAGTGCTCATCTTAGCTCTCAGATCTCAGCTCTCAGCTCTAAGTCCCCATCTTTTGGTTCTCTGCACTCAGCTTTCAGTTCTAAGTGCTCATCTCTTACCTCTCAGCTCTTAGCGCTCAGCTCTTAACTCTCAGCACTTATCTCTCAGCTCTCGGCTGAACGTTAAAGTAGTTAGTATGGGTAATCCGATACAAATACTGATGGAAATTAGATACGCTGTACTTGTGTTCGAATGCGTAGGTGAAATGCACATGGTCTGTATCAGATTCGCTATACATGTGTTCGAATGCGTAGGTGAAATGCACATGGTCTGTATCAGTCAAATACAAAATTCCCTGTATGTATTTTTTGTACACGGACCGCTGATGAAACAATGCAGTGCTTGTTAACAGTATTGTAATACATTTATTTTGCATTCCCTTTTAGCTTTATAGTCTATGATTACTTCCTTGATTTATTACATAAACATCATTACATTTTTAGAATCCTCATCAAGATTCCGTCAATACCAGCGAGAGATTCCGAGTTTCAAAGGTTTTATAGCATGCAACTAACAAAAGACTAATTAGATTAAAGGAGACGAGATGAAACGCATAGGTGCCTATATCAACAGGCTACGTGGACGAGGAAGTAAGACTGAACACGGGCGTCTCAGAAGTGGCACTGTGCCTCGGAGATCGATGCCTCGGCACTTGGAAGGTCTACCTCCTGGACGAGAAACCTTCACGCAGAGATGATTCTCTAGCGTGTATATGAATATACATGTATGCACAGTATGAATACATACATACGGTCATAAATACAAGCATATATACATACACATATACACACATACGTACGTACTGTACATAAATAAATACATACACACATATGTGAGTGAGTGTGTGTGTGTGTGTGTGTGTGTGTGTGTGTGTGTGTGTGTGTGTGTGTGTGTGTGTGTGTGTGTGCATGCGTGTGTGTGTGTTTGTGTGTGTGTATGTGTGTGTGTATATATACATATATATATATATATATATATATATATATATATATATATATATATATATATATTTGTATATGCACGCAAGCTAACACAGACGTTATAAAAGAGCTGGCGATATGGTCACTGTATTCACTATTAATGAT
>NC_061834.1:30132729-30135229 GCF_019202785.1 Penaeus chinensis | reverse complement strand
TATATACATATATATATGTGTGTGTGTGTGTGTGTGTACATATATATATATATGTATATATATATATATATATATATATATATATATATGTATGTATGTATATATATACATATATAACTATATGATTATATATATATATATATTTTTTTTTTTTTTTTTTTTTTTTTTGCTTGGTTTTCAAACTATATATAAAAATCTCATGATATACTTAAAATAGTAACCATTTTTACATGATCCTGTAAAAATGTCTGTATACAACTAAAAAAGTTATTATTATTCCATAAAGGCTTTACGGTGTCAGCACTCGACCTTTGGAGAACCCTTCCGTTATTCCTTTGTTAATTGATTGAGTTTTGATCCCTTTTACACAGACCCTTTGTTGGCAAAGATTCTTTACTTATCGCTAACATCGTTACGTTGTTATGATTATCTTTGTTCTTTGCTACAATAGCTCTCCGAAGCGCTGGGTCTTTTGATGTTCGTTCGTTTGTAATGATATAATCTTGCCTTGTTTCTTGATAGCACTAAAAGTGTTGGAATACTATTAAAAACACTGTTTCTGTCTCTTTTTTTTTTTTCTTGCAGTCTTCAAAAGCTTCCTTATCAAGATAAGATTCTGCGCTAATTGCAAATCCTTTTACGTTACTTTTTTTTTAGTTTTTTAGTTTGTATTTAAATATTCCTCCCTTGTTTCATATCACAAAAATTATTGGTACACTATTAGAAACACTACTCAAGTCTTTCGCTCTCTCTCTCTCTCTCTTTCTCTCTTCTCTCTCTCTCTCTCTCTCTCTCTCTCTCTCTCTCTCTCGCAGTTTTACCACTATTGTCTTCAAAAGCTTCTTTATCAAGATCAGATCCTGCGCTAATTGCAAATCTTCCTGCTCATTTTTCGAAGTTTTTTTTTTTTCTTTTTTTTTTTTTTTTTTTTTTTTTTTTGAAAGGGGAGCTGCCTCGGGTTTCTTTGTCTCTGTTCTCTTGGCCAGCTCTCCCGTCGTTCCCTCAGTCCCGTTACATCACCTCCCCCCCCTCCCCCCTCCCCCCGTGCCTTCGTCATGAGGTTATGATGTTAGTCACTTACATCTCCCTTAACCTTTCTTTGTTCTTTCCTATTCTACCGGAGTCCATGATTGAACAGGGATACAAAAATCCTTCGAACATTTGCATGATCATTGCCCCCAGCCACGAGTTTGTCCGAACCCTCACAAACTATTCTGTATTTGTTTGTTCTCACTGAGCCCTTTTTATTTGTGCTACGTGGGTATTCTCTTATAAACAAAGAGGCACATGTATGCCTGTATGTCTGAATGTGCGTGCGCGAGTGTGTGTGTGTGTGTGTGTGTGTGTGTGTGTGTGTGTGTGTGTGTGTGTGTGTGTGTGTGTATGTGTGTGTGTGTGTGTGTGTGTGTGTGTGTGTGTGTGTGTGTGTGTGTGTGTGTGTGTGTGTGTGTGTGTGTGTGTGTGTATGTGTGAATATTTTAGCTTATATCTGTCTGCCTGAGTCAGCAAGTGAAGACAGATTCTTGCTCATTCCTAAATATAATAAACATATATTCATAGATATTCTGCATTCGATAGTGTATAAACAATGGCCAACTTCCCTTACATCTTCCACCCAGTACAACCTAGTACTACAAACCTAATACAACACACCCACAACCCGTTGCTCTTCTAGTAAATTAACTGAAGATGTTGTGGGGATACAACTGGTCGTAGTGTTGCCTTGGATCTTTAATACGTCACAATTTCTGTGTTTCATTTATATTTTATCATAGTCTTTGATTTCCATCTTCTCTATATTTCTCTGTGGTTCTTTATTTCCACTCTCTTTATATATATTTTAATTTATCTCAAACTCTCCTTCTATCTCTCTTCGTATGTTTACTCGCGCATGTGTGTGAAGTGCGTATATACACCTAATATTATTTAGAAAACACAGTGAAATATATTAGCTTGTTTCAATATACATACGTATATCTATCTAACTGAATGTAAGTAGATAGATGGACGTCTGCCATATGATTCCTATCAATCTATATAGACATCCTTCCATCCATCTAGACATCCTTCCATCTATTTGAACATCTTCCATCTCTCTAGACATCCTTCCATCTATCTAGACATCCTTCCATCTATCTAGACATCCTTCCATCTATCTAGACATCCTTCCATCTCTCTAGACATCCTTCCATCTATCTAGACATTCTTCCATCCATCTAGACATCCTTCCATCTATCTAGACATCCTTCCATCTCTCTAGACATCCTTCCATCTATCTGGACATCCTTCCATCTATCTAGACACCCTTCCATCTATTTGAACATCCCTCCGTCTATTTGGACATCCTTCCATCTATCTAGACATCCTTCCATCTATCTAGACATCCTTCCATCCATGTAGACATCTTTCCATCTCTCTAGACCTCTTTCATCTCTCTAGACATCTTCCCATCCATTTAGACATCCTTCCATCTATCTAGACATCCTTCCATCTCTCTAGA
>NC_061834.1:30105229-30110229 GCF_019202785.1 Penaeus chinensis | reverse complement strand
ATTATAATGAAGGTATATTATTTTTATTATTATTATAATCATATATCCATTATCATTATTAATATTATTGTCAGTATTATCATCATTACTATTATAATCATCATCATTATTATTGTCATTATCATTATTTTATTATTGGTATTATTATTATCATTATCATTATTATTATAATAATAATTATTATCATCATCATTATTATTATTATTATTATTATTATTATTATTATTATTATTATTATTATTATCATTATTATCATTATTATTATTATTATTATTATTATCATGACCATCATCATCCTCATCCTCATCATCATCATCATCATCATCATCATCATCATCATCATCATCATCATCATCATCATCATCATCATCATCATCATCATCACTATCATTACTATTACCATTACCATTATTATTATTATTATTATCATTATTATTATTATCATTACTATTATTTTCATTATCATTATTATTATTATCATTAGTAGTAGTAGTAGTATCATCATTAGCATCTTCATCATCATCATCATCATTATCATCACCATCACCATCACTATCATCACCATCACCATCACTATCATCACCATCATTATCATTATCATTATCATTATCATTAACATTAACATTATCATTATCATTATCATCGTCATTATCATTATCATTATCATTATCATTATCATTATCATTAACATTAACATTAACATTATCATTATCATTATCATCGTCATTATCATTATCATTATCATTATCATTATCATCATCAATATTATTAAAACAATAATTCCTTTTACGCATGATACCGAAATACTGACTTATTCCAGCATCCTAATTGTGAATATCATACCTGTATTGCAGAACTTTGAGCCACTCGCTATTGTCTGTTCTGAGGGTTATTCAAAAGTATTTCTTGTAAGTGAAGTTGATCCTTTTCGTCTTAGAACAAGTGGGCGGGGATGGGCGTGGGGATGGGTGGCGGGAAGTGGGAGTGGGTGGGTGGGTGGGAGTGGGTAGAGGAGTGGGTGAGTGAGGGCGTGAAGTGGGTAGAGGAGTGGGAGTGGGTGAGTGAGGGTGTGGGAGTGGGAGTGGGTAGAGGAGTGGGTGAGTGAGGGCGTGAAGTGGGTAGAGGAGTGGGTGAGTGGGTGGATGGGAGTGGGAGTGGGAGTGGGTAGAGGAGTGGGTGAGTGAGGGTGTGGGAGTGGGAGTGGGTAGAGGAGTGGGTGAGTGGGTGGGTGGGAGTGGGAGTGGGTGAGTGAGGGCGTGGGAGTGGGAGTGGATAAGAGTGGGTAGAGGAGTGGGTGAGTGAGGGCGTGGGAGTGGGAGTGAGTGGGTAAGGAAGTGGAAGTGAGTGGGCTCCCGAAGACACCTGAACAGCGTGGGGGTCTTGAGAAAATCATCGTAAGGACCTGCTCCTTGACAATGCTCCTGCACGAGAAGGCTCCTCGGTTCATCCTCTTAATGCTGCCCCGACTCCAGCTGCTCTGAGCTCTCCTGGAAATAAAATAGTCTCGGGGAATTTTGGGAAAGTCTCCGTAACCTCATTACCTTTTATTGTTTACCTTCGAAGCCCAACTTCGTCTCGTGCTGACTCGGTCTGTTGTGTTTTTTTTTTTTTTTTTCGTTTTTTTGTTTCGTGTGTATGTTTTTGTTTTTGTTTTCCTTTCTTTCTCTTTTCGTTTATTTTCTTCGTGTTGGTGTTGACTCTTGTTCGGACTCCAAGCGCTGGAGAAGATATTCTTTCGTGGGCCTCGTCAGAATCCCTACCACCGATATCCACTGTTTACCCTTATCCTATCAGTACGCAGGTGCACCCTCGCCCCGTTCCAGTTCTTTGGGCCGCCTCAAAAGGGATTTCTTTTATGCGTTGCTGCGACACAAATTGTTTGCATTCAGTCGCAGAGCGTCTGCCAAACTGAAGGCTTTAATTGGATGCCGGGGACAGGAGCACGCACCATCGGTCTCTCAACTCACAATCAAGAAGGTTGAAAGAAAAAAAAAAATATCCACGCAGATCAATTTAAGTCACACGTGAAGTAGTAATAACTTACACACCTTACTCTTTCCTCTTTAGATGCACTGTAGCGGAGGAGGGAAAAAAAGGGCAAATTAGTTTCCCTCGTCGAGTGCGTTGCAGAGGGAACGTTGCACCTGCCTCAGCCTCATGCATTATCAAATCGACCCACATTATTGGGTCTAGCAGCCGCTTGTGGAGCATTTGGGAATTCTCAAACACGAGACCTAATGTGTGTGCGGATTGGACGGGGCCTCCGGTGGGCGAAGAAGAAAGACGGGCGAGGGCATGGGGGGCGGGGGGGGGGGGGGCAGTGGACAAAGGGAACGAGAGAGGGGAGAGGGGAAGGGGTCGGTAACGAATAATGGAGGAGGGGAAGGCGAGAAGACCACGGCGAAAGGAGAGATGAGAAGAGGAGTGATAGTTGAAGGAGAAGACTAAGAACATTGGAGCTTGTGAAAGATACGCAAAGAAGAGATAATTAGAGAAGGGGAAGGGGAGTGTAGGGAAACGGATAACAAACAAAAAATGTGAGAAGGAAAGGGCAGCTTGAAATTGGCGAGGGGAAGAAAGACAAAGATGAAAAGAGAAAAAATAAAGAAAAAGAAGCACTAACATTAATAATAAAAAAAGTTATAGTGTCTATAGAGAAGTAAAATAAAGGTAACGTACAGAAAAAGGAAAAAGACAGAAAAAAAACAAAAACGGAAAGGAAAGCTGACACTATAAAGCTTAAGGAGTATGCAAATGCTAAAGTATAAGGGGAGGAAGGGGAGGGGTGAGGTGAAAGAATAAGCCGCAGGAAATGTCGATACATGAGATCATATGTAGTAACGCAGGAGAGAAGAGCTACCAAGTAAAGGTACACTTACAGACATAAACACAGCAGTAAAACATACACATTTGCATGATTATATATATATATATATATATATACATATATATATGTATGTGTGTGTGTGTGTGTGTGTGTGTGTGTGTGTGTGTGTGTGCGTGTGTGTGTGATATATATAAATGTAGATATTCATATATATACATATATATATATATATATATATATATATATATATATATATATATATATATATTATATATATATAAATGTAGATATTCATATATATATATACATATATATATATATGTGTGTGTGTGTGTGTGTGTGTGTGTGTGTGTGTGTGTGTGTATAATATATATAAATGTAGATATTCATATATATACATATATATATATAATATATATAAATGTAGATTTTCATATATATATATATATACATATATACATATAAATACACACACACACACACACACACATGTATATATATATGTATATATATATATATATATACATTTATGTTTATATTCATATATGTTTACACATACATATACATATATATATATATATATATATGTGTGTGTGTGTGTGTGTGTGTGTGTGTGTGTGTGTGTGTGTGTGTGTGTGTGTGTGAGTGTGTGTGTGTGTGTGTGTGTGTGTGTGTGTGTGTGTGTGTGTGTGTGTGTGTGCATGCATACACACACACACACACACACACACACACACACACACACACACACATATATATATATATATATATATATATATATATATATATATATATATATATATATATGTATATGTATGTGTAAACATATATAAATATAAACATAAAAAAAAAATATATATATATATATATGTATGTGTAAACATATATAAATATAAACATAAATATATATATATATATATATATATATATGTGTGTGTGTGTGTGTGTGTGTGTGTGTGTGTGTGTGTGTGTGTGTGTGTGTGTAAACATATATGAATATAAACATAAATGTGTATAGTTTTTAAATTTTAATAGACTCATTTTGCAAGATCTCAAGATCATGTTCGAAGAGATGAGTAAGGAAAAAAAAATAAGCTTAAACTTAAATCTAGTTTCATTTCTCAAACTTTTTAACTTTTTTTGATATATCGATTCTCTCGCTGTATTTTAGCCATGCTATATATATTGACTTTCTTCCTTGTGGGTTTTGAAGGAATATGACAATTTTGCGGATCATTTTCCAGCATTTTCTTTCACCCCAAGGAATCATCCCTATTATCATCTTTATTATTACTAGTTGTGTAAGCACTAGTACGAATGCCTTTATTATTGTTACTAGTATTTTTATTATGATTATCATCATAGTTATCATTATCATTTTTTGTTATTTGTAACATTAAAATAATTATTTTGCTATTATTATCTTTGTTGCAATTTTCATCATTGCAATTGCTATCACTTTAGCATTATTGTCATCCTTATCAACACTATAACTATCATCAGCTTCAGTACTGTCATTATTTAAATATTTTATCTTCATTACTCTAGTCATTGGTTTAATTATTCTTATTAATATTACCAAATTTATTCTTAAAGAAATACCGTTATCATTATTAATGAATTTATTAAGTATTCACTGATAATAATCATTCACATAATTAATCCTACTCTCATTGCCAAATTTCTTCTTAAAAAAATAGTATTGTTATCACTATTAATGAACTTCTGAAGTACCCACTGACTTTCTGCCTGGCAAAGCTTCCATTCACTTCAGGCCATGAGTACTCTTAGGAGTCTCAATTGTAGGAGAGAAGTACAGGGGGAAGAGAAAGAGGGATGGGGAGAGAGGGGGAGGAAGGGAGGGAGGGGGGGGGAAGGGAGGGAGGGGGAGGAAGGGAGGGAGGGGGAAGAAGAGAATGAGGGAGAGGAAGAGAGGGTGGGAGAAATAGGGGGCATGGTGGAGGGAGAGAGGGATGTAGGAATGGAAGGAGGGAGGGGGGGGGGGGCAAAGTGGAGGGAGGGAGGGATGTTGGAATGGAAGGGAGGGATGGGGAGGAAGGAAGGGAGGGAAAAGATGGGGAGGGAGTGAGAGGAAGAGAGGGAGGGAGAAAAAGGGTGCAAGGTGGAGGGAGGGAGGGATGTAGGAATGGAAGGAGGGGGAGGGAGAGAAGGA
>NC_061834.1:30035229-30037729 GCF_019202785.1 Penaeus chinensis | reverse complement strand
CTCGAAATCTTTTAATCTGTGGATAATACAGTAATATACGCGAGGAAGAGGAAGATGGGTGAGCAGTTCAGGTTGAAAAAAAGAGAAAGAAAAAGAAAATGAAAAGAAAAATGCTTTTTCCGTTATACATTGTAATAGTTTTCATATATACAACTTTTTATTCTGTGTTTTTTTTTTTTTTTTGCTTATTGTCTTTTTCTACTTAATGTGTTTTTTCTTCATTTATTACTCTATATTTATCCTTTGTATTTATTTTCCTGTATTATCTTTCATCATTCCTTTCGCTTATTAATATATTAATTTATATTTATTAGCTTATACTTATTTGCCGACATTAGGTTTCATTATATCGGACATTCCTCTTAATACCATATTATTTTCTATATATCCTTTTTGTTAATGTTTCTTTATGTTTTCATTATTTGTATTCCTCTCTATTTTTTTTTTTTTTTTTTTTTTTCATCTTATCGTGCATTCCTCTTTTATTATGTCAGTATTCCATATTTATCTTTTTTATTTATTTCCTTGTATTAGTATTCATCATAATGTAATTTCTCTGTTTTACTCAATTATTCTTCATGTTTATTCTTTTATATCTATTTCTCTGTATTCGTTTTCGTCATGATGTATATTCCTCCTTTTTCATAATTTAATACCTTTTTATGTATTTATGATGTAAATAATTTATGTATTATGATGTACCTCCCTCTTTTATTTCTTTTTTTTTTCAAATATTTTTCTGTATTACGTTTTATTGATTAAATTAGTCATTCCTCTTTGATTCGTTTGTTTATTTAGAAGTTGTTTTCATTACGCAATCTGCACTTTACCTGTTTATTTGTTTATCTGTTTAATATGTTTTCATCGAGTAATCTGTAATTTACCTTATTTGTTTGTTGTTGTTTTTTTAGTTTCAAGTGGTGTAAGCTGTTCCTTTTCCATTTTATTTGTTTATTTAATTAATTAGTTACATAGTATTATTTGTCATTGGGTGCACTGTATTTTACTCTTCTCGCCTTTTTATTTTTCTATGGATTTATTTAATGTTTTTTTTTTTTTTTCATTGGCGTGTGTTATTTAAATGAATGGAATTGGTAATTAAATGATACTGAGAAGAACATTTTGACTAACAATTTCTATATGACTCTACTGCTTCATAATTACCAATCTTTTGTTGAGAAAATGATGTTCATTGTCTTAGCTTCTCCTGTGATGAAATAATCCTTCAATAAACACTAAGGTAAATAAAGAACAAAAACAGGTGTTTAATTAATTATTTGCTATAAATTATGATAATTTATTGCTAGAGTTTTCTTTCACGTGATAGTGTAATTGCTCGGTAATTAATATAAATCATACAATTATTTCTTAAATGGAAGTGATATTGACAACCACCTAATTTATGTGCAGCCCCCCCCCCCCCCTTTTTTTTTTTTTCTAAGTGGCATTTCCTTTTTTTTCTTGTATTTTTCTTTGCTAAGCATTTTGCGATTTTAGCCTATATACGTGCAAACTTGCAGAGAGAATTGCCAATCCATTTAATTGAAAATCTTATAAGCTTAGAGTTATACCATCGAGAGGGTTGGCAAGTGTAGGCAAAATATAGACACGAAAATAAATATGAAATATATAAATACGTGAAATAAACTGGAATTGTACCAAGTGAAAATAAACAGAATGGTAAATGGGAATAAGAGAAGATAGAAGGCAAACAAAAATGATATTTATAGAAAGAGTTACAGACAATTGTAGTTGACTTACTACACGATTTAAACAATAATTGTGCACATTTATTGATGTTTGGGTTCATGAGTCATGTGCGTGTGCAACGGTGTGTGTGTGTGTGTGTGTGTGTGTGTGTGTGTGTATGCTTTGTTTGTCCGTGTATGTACGTATATCAAAGAAACAAGTAGGAAACAAAACTAACCGAAAATATGCGTCGGCAACTCTGGAGATTTATATACAAGTCGAAACTAGGAAGCCGAAATTAAAATCTTTGGATGAAACACAGTTTAATTAATGACGAACAGGAGAGAATTAAGACTTTACGCCTAGAAGCTCCTTTTTGCTGCTGAAGGCAATCGGGAGAGCGGAATGCTTGCGAGACTTAGGCCGAAGGATCAGAAGGAGCAAGCAGGCGAGGAGGAGAAACACGAAACGATTTCTGGAAGGGAATCGTGCTTGCGTGTTATCGTGGAAATAAGGGGTATTATGCTTGCGTTTAACGACTGGAAATCTGGATATTATCGAGTAGAAGAAATCTGGATATTGTGCCTGGCTATTGTCGAATGGAAATCTGAGTATTATGGAAAGGAAATCTGGAGAAACAAAAGGTTTGGGAATTTAAAGTGAGAGAGGAGGAAGGACATTTCGGAAATAAAGGGAACGAGGAGATTAATAGCTATTAAGAAGGTCATTAATATTTGGTGTTTGTTTGCACTCTCACACAAACAAGCTGCCACGTGTGTTCGCTCACTTCTTAGGTTCAAAATTGTTCACG
>NC_061834.1:30010229-30020229 GCF_019202785.1 Penaeus chinensis | reverse complement strand
GTATGTATGTATGTATGTATGATACCTGTATGTAATTGTTAGTATGATTATAGAAGAAATATTTAGTAAGTGCGTGTTACATTAGCATGTAGAATATTTAGCCACCCAACGGTCATTTTATTCCTTTTCAAATCGATGAAAATAGTTAATCAAATGCCAAGGCTGTGCGTCCTTTATCAAATAAAAGGTATAAAAATGATGTACTTCAAATAGACAGTGAAAAGTTAATGAAATGAAGAAAGATTAATGGACTTTTCCTAATGGGGTGATGCAGCTTTCCGTATGACAGCCGCACTGTAATTACATATGATTACGCAAGAAATATTTCGTACTTGCACGTTATATTTGCATGTGAAAAAGTCTTGCAAGCTACTGGAATCTTTTCTCAACTGAATATATAGTCGTTAAAATACTAGATTTTTACGTCCCATTATTTAACTGAAAATTTTGCAATGGGAAGAAATCTAGTTAAGCGAGTAACATTTCTGACGTACCTGTAAATCTAGTTATGATTTACTCTTCCTTTTTATCGTAATGTGATGAGTAATATAGTGTACATTTTATCAGTGCACAGCTTAACTTCTAATGGCCAAAACTATGTATGAAAGGTGGAAAGATCCGTGTAATGGAGTAGTACCCAGGAATTATCTGTATGTAAGGATGACTGTTTAAATTCCTTTTTTTTTCCGAGAAAGGCAAACATTCAGGTATAAAAGGAGTTAGATAACTACTATATACCATTGTTTCAACTAAAAAAGATGCTGATGAATGACTTTGCAAAAAAAAAAAAAAAAAATCGAGACGATCAGATCAGAGAATAAAGTAGTGCTCAGCAGATGTCACTAGTGATTTGATACTTTCCCCATATCTTTCGGCAGTGAAAAAGTGCATTTTCCATACTATTTATATGGTACTCGACCCTTTAACCATTATCATGCATTAAGCTGAGCAACTTATCAGATCTTATTTTCTCTTATCTCAAAAAAAAAGTTAAAAACACTTATTCACTATGACAGTGTTACCGGCTTGGTCATGACCAGCGGCTGACGGATATTCCATTTGAATTAAGCACGAATATGGTTTAAACTGGATTCAAGAGCGGGTCAGTGTGACGAATAATAGAACAGGTTGGATGTATACAAACGGATTTGGCATCGGCTTCATGAGAGCAGAGAATTGACAATCTGTTTTGGGAAAATTGATTTGATTCGCTCGAGTTAAGCTTTGAATCTGACAAATCTGACAAGTTGTGCCCAGTGCCAATGCCTTTCGAATGGCACTGATATGGAAATGGCTGATGTTATTTAAGATAATGCTTACACTAACAAAAACATAATTCCCAAAAATCCAAATGAGGAAAAAAATCAACCTGGTTTGCTCAGTTTCCGTCACTCTTCCCTTTGGGGATTTAATGATTGAATATTGTAAAATGTCCAAAATATATAAAATTTTACGATATACAGCTGCTTGATGCGTGCAGTAAATGACATAAAGAACTCCTGTATTAGATTTATGAAGACGGCTACACGTGGAGGATAAGTTGCATAAAAAGGATGTTATTTTTCATATTGTCTTAATTCCTTTCCTCCTCCTCCCCCATTAAAGGAAAGAAAAAAAGAGAAAAAAAGGAAAAGAAAAGAGAAAAAGACAAAATAAAAAAAGAAAAGAAAACTGTATGTATATATATATGTGTGTGTGTGTGTGTGTGTGTGTGTGTGTGTGTGTGTGTGTGTGTGTGTGTGTGTGTGTGTGTGTGTGTGTACATTCAAAAATATACACGTGTTATATGTAGGACGCTAATAAAAAAAAAAAAAATAAAAAAAAATGTACGTGTGTACTTGCTTGAAAATTCGTTTTAGTTTCCACTCAAAAGAATAATAATATGAACAAAAGAGTTAATATGGACATTGTCATTTACATAAAGGAGATGATAAAAAGAAGCCGGTATGTGCACTATTGTATTGTCACTGTTTCATTGAAAATCATATGTTACCAGTCTTGGATTTCTGTGAAGCGTCGCTCAAAATATTAAATTCTAAAACAGTAAAGATGCACAAGCGACTGTTTTCTTGGGTTACGAAGTTTATTTTTACTTCCCCTTTTCGCAGGTAAAGTTGGTGTTCGTATGTTGGTTAAGATTTTACACGTGTGGCGGATGTTTAAAAAGGATGAAAATGTGTGTATATATATATATATATATATATATATATATATATATATATATATATATATTATAAAAGAACAAAAATGGATTTGAAATTAATCAAATTTGTAAAAAAAAAAAAATAAATAAAAAAATAAAAAAATATCTTCGTGCTGACTATATAGATAATTTTCCATTTAACATATTCCAGTTACGTCAATATTCAGAAAAGAGAGGAACACTGCTTCCTTTCTAAATTAAGCGGTGAAGGGGATTCATGTGCTGTGGCTGTGATAATTTGAGTAGTTTTGTGCTGCCCTACTTGGGTCAGCACTTAAAAAATAATAGGAAATAAATAAAATAAAAAAACATAATTAACGGCCAAATTAATATTAACTTATTTGCAGAGAATGTACAATTTATATAAATATATTGATACGGGACAGGTTTAAGAAACTGGTCATTTACATAACAAGAGTACTTTTATTCTTGTATAGGCATAGAAACTCTACTACTTGCAAAGAAACTGAATGATCTTATAAACCACAAACAATAATCTTAAATCACTATAGTCATTTCACTTATCCCTAATGTATATATCACTCACGGGTAACTATGTATGCACATAAAAAAAAAAGAGAAAAAAACATAACTTGCAGAACTAAGAGGTTTTCAGAGTCTTCTCTTTCATAGTAGTTACTCTTATTATATGTATGTTAAATAATGTCTCCCTTAGAAAGCATAAAATAAGTTATAGCATCATAAAGCATCCTATATAATAACTATTCACGCATAAAACCAATGGAGAAAATCAACTCATCTCATTAAAAGCACCACGGCGTTGGAGTAGCAGTCATGGCGGCTCCCTCCAGCGTCTTGCCGGTTCTCCTCTGACCTCTCGTGGACAGTAACTGTTCTGGACAACTCCTCAGGCTGCACTTTCTTTCCTCCGTGGAAGACAAAAGCAGAGTTTACTGCCCTCATAATCTCACACGGGATTTCCAATCAAATTCCCATTTTATCGCTCTCTGAACGGGAGCCCCCTTGACGCGGCAGATTTTAGATAATCAATCAATCTCAATCAGTCATCTTTTTTTTTTTTTGTTGTTCGTTCTAATTCGTTTATTGATTGATTGATTTTTTATTTACTATCTAGTTCTAATGAATTGCGACGACTCACTGATCACAACTTAATACATCTTATAAATATTTAAGATATCTGTTAATACCACCAAAGCGAAAACCATACATACCACAACGGACGATTATATTAATCAGCCTGTGATAGATGCCGATTTCTTGACAACCATATCAGAAAGGACACTACTGTGGATTTACTGATACCATCGATTCTAGGACAATTGCGTATAATTCGCTTTACAGGACTAACAGAGGTCATATAGTAATAATTCGACTGAAATATGGACGACCGGAGACTCATGTGCTTTGCCTGTAAGACCAATTTAGAGTGAAGTTCTTGGTAAATTAAGTATCTGGTGTGTATATATTAAATTTATCCTGGTGTCGTGTTGTTCTTTGAGGACGAAAACAGCATATGTGAGATTCGACGAACTCCTACTTACAGCGTTTCAACATGTATCACTAAATGCGTTCGCTTTGATCATGTATAACCCCTTGATTTTATGCATTTGTTTCAATTACTTCCTTATTTACTTTCTCTTATTCCTTTCATTATATTCTTTGCCACTCTTTACCCCAAATATCGCTTCGTCAGTTTTACATTCAAAGTTTAACTCGAGCGAATCAAATCAATTTTCCCAAAACAGATTGTCAATTATCTGCTCTCATGAAGCCGATGCCAAATCCGTTTGTATACATCCAACCTGTTCTATTATTCGTCACACTGACCCGCTTTTGAATCCAGTTTAAACCGCATTCGTGCTTAATTCAAATAGAATATCCGTCCACCGCCAAGCCCGTAACACTTAATAAAGCACAGTGATGTCAAAGCTCTCTCTGAAATTATAGGTGTCGCAGGAATCTGTACGTAGCGCGTGATAGGGTCAGGCCAAACCAGGATTCTGTTTGTTTTTTTTTCTTTTCTTTTCTTTTCTTTTCGTTTCTTTTCTTTTCGTTTCTTTTCATTCAGTTCGTTGTGACAGATTGTTGACCAGGGGATGATCCGGATATCTTAGTCTTGATAATAATAATGATGGTAATATGGAAAATAATGATAATAATTATGATCGTTATTTTTATTATTGTTATTGTCATTATTATTATTATTACTACTACTGCTATTATTACTATTATAATTTTCATTGTTGTAGTTTAGGTGTAGTTTAGTTATAGCTGTTATTGTAGTAATTATTGTTATCATTACCATCATTATCATTATCATTTTTATTTTCATTGCTAATATTATCAAGATTATTTTTATTATCAACATTATCATTATTATTATTATAACAACAATGACAAAAACAACGTAAAAAGCATTACTTGTAACAACATTCAGAACAGTAATATCGATATAACAAGTAAATATCTCCATG
This sequence comes from Penaeus chinensis, assembly GCF_019202785.1. NCBI lineage: Eukaryota > Metazoa > Arthropoda > Malacostraca > Decapoda > Penaeidae > Penaeus > Penaeus chinensis. The sequence continues at coordinate 30,015,570 of NC_061834.1, read as the reverse complement.
AAGGAAATACACGCAAAGGACAAACACCCTTACCCTTTATACGCGTTTCCGGAAAGAAAAGTACAGGCAGCTGACACAGAAGAAAGTAACGAAAACCTAACCTAATTTCCGCACAACGTTGGCACTGCCAAAACTACAGTTGCCTGCGAATTTGTGTTTCCTTAGAGACTAGGAGAGGGAGTTCTCAAAGAATATGTGTTTGCCTTCAGGGGGTGTGTTCAAGGAGACACGCAGAAAAGGCAAGGTAACGAGTTTAGTACTATAAGGGATATTTAGTGAGTGTAACTTAAATTGCAATTGGCATTTTAGGTTGAATTGTATTTTCACATCTTGCAAGGTATTTGTACCCGATGATGATAATAATGATATAAGAAATGATGGACACAATAAAATTATCGTTATTGTTATTATCTTGGTAAATATTGCATTTTTTTCTAATATCTTAGTATGAACATCGTTATTTTGTTTATATATCTGTTTATAATAATTAAAATTGATTTTATATACATCAATGTTAGCCTCATTGTTATCATTGCTGTTAATTTTATTATCGACTGAACTATTATTATAATTATTACCATTATCAATATTATTATTATTATTATTACCATTGGGTTGTATTTCATTGCTGCTTGGTTTGTTTTTCGCCGTTATTTGCTTGCGTCGGATTGCGTAATATTACGTCCTTGTAGGGAAAGGCGGGTGGGATAATATTACGTCTAAGGCTCGGCAGATGGAATTTTGCCCTCCTTAGAACTTCCCCTCGCTATTCTATGGCCGTTGTTACAGGGGCCTAACCAAGAAAGAGATCCCAGCTGATCTGTATGCCTTAAATCAAACCAAGTGTAACTCCGGAACAAAAGATATTTACAGAGGAGATACCTACGAATGTTAGGAATTACTTGTTCATTCCTCCTGTGAACCGAATGACGACATTCAAAGTACATACATTTTTTAACACCTTGACCTCATCTCATATTGAAAGAGGAAGTCCAGAATGATTCAAGACCTACCTCATGTCAAGGAGATTTCTTTATGCTTGCTATTTGTATTATTTATATGTAGAGTACCATAGCTAAACTTTTTGTTGGAGTAAGTTATGGCGATTTACTGGGGAAAAGTTGGTTCTTTGTCGTTAAACATCAGGATATAAACCAATTTATTAACAAAGGAATGAGCCGTAACTATACTTGTGCATAAGTTTATATGCTTCTTCTCCAAAACTGTCGTATACTTTATACATATATTTTATCTTTCTGCATAAAAGTAGCGTTAGTGATTTATAATTTTTTCATCCTTTTCAGTAATCAAATATCGGAAAAATTCAGCTATCAGCAGAACATTTAACTTAAAAATAGAATGAAAATCCTCCTCTCTCAAAAGTGTTCTCGTCTATTTGAATGAGTGTGTGATCATTAAATTACATATCTTGGCGAGTTCCCTCATCACCTTAACAGTTTTTGAAATTGTTCGGGCCACGTGCCTTCATACCATGAGAGTGTGAGCGTCTGAGTGTGTCTCTACACATATACACACATGTGCGCATACAATTATATACACACGTGCGCATACACTTATACAAGACAATTCTCTTCACTAGGAATTTCGTGATATATGACCCCCGAATTACAGACTATGCAGATTCCCTGAGAGAGAGAGAAAGAGAGGGAGGGAGGGAGGGAGGGAGAGAGAGAGTGAGAGAGAGAGAGAGAGAGAGAGAGAGAGAGAGAGAGAGAGAGAGAGAGAGAGAGAGAGAGAGAGAGAGAGAGAGAGGCAGAGAGAGAGAGAGGGGGGAGACAGAAACAGTGACAGAGGCAGAGACAGAGGCAGGGACAGGGACAGAGAGAAGAGACAGAGAGAAAGAAAGAAAGATAAAGAGAGAGAGAAAGGAAGAGAGAGAGAATTGTCCCGTCTCATCGCCTCGAAAGGTTTTCTGGTTCGCTCAGGTCCTACATAGTATTTATGGGTGCGGAGAACATGGGTATTGGTGTTCATGTTGATAAATGTGGTTGTCTGTCTGTCTGTCTGGCTACTTATCTATCTATATTTTATGTTTGTTTATTTATCTCTCTATCTCTATCTATTTGTTTATCTCTCTATCTATATATCTGCGTTTAACCATCTATCTCTATCTTTATATTTGTATTTATCTATCTCTATATCTATATCTTTATCTATCTATCACCCTTTATCTATCTCTATCTATATCTTTATCTATCTATCACCCTTTATCTGTTTCTATCCTTATACCTGTTTATCTATCTATCTGTCTGTACCTATATATTTTATGTTCATCTATTAATCTACCTCTATCTATACATGTATATATATCTATCTATCTCCATCTATACATATGTGTGTATCCATCTATCTCTATCTATATATTTGTTTATCTATCTCTATATATTTGTGTATATATTTATCTATAAGTTTGTATTTATCTATCTATTTATATCCATATATCTGTGTTTATCTATTTATCTCTATCCATATATGTGTTTATCTATCTATCTATATCTATATATTTGTGTTTCTCTATCACTCTATCTCTATCTATATCTGCCTCGAGACCCACACAGACGCCCCGGATACTGTTCATAGGCGTGGAGAGCATAGGTATTGGTGTTTATGTTGATATATGCATTTGTCTTCTTGCTTGTTCGTTCGTCTGTAAGTATGCCTGTTTGTTTCTTTCTTTCTCTGCCTGTCCGCCTGCCTAGCTATCATTCAACTTTTCTGTTCATCTGTCTTTTTGTCTATATCTGTCTGTATCTTTTTATATCTGTCTATATATATCTATGGCTATCAGTATCTATTTATATGTCTATATATATCTATATTTATCAGTCAATCTATCTATCTATCTATCTATAAATCTCTCTATATCCATTAGCCAACCTCTTTGTATTCATCTCTACAACTTTAAAACTTTTCAATAACATTATTTTTGAATTATCGAGGAAAAAAATAAAATAGCTCCTCCTTTCCCTATTCCCTCTACAGCAAACAACACTAAGGAAAAAGCAATCTTCTCCATACGGTACAGAATAGGACCGTACTTCCGCTATAAAAGAAAAACAAGTACGGTACACACGCTCCTATGGTTGACATTCATACAGGTCTCTTTGGCCCTCCTTATTACACGCGCTCTCGACTCCCGGGTGATCGTTTACATTTTCTTCTTCTCTCTACGATGCTCTCTACGTGGATGGCTTTTGGTACGACGTTCTTCCAAAAAGACTGTGTGCAGGTTTTGTTTTCTTTCTCTTTCTCTGTTTCTATTTATCTACCTATGCGTCTCTCTCTCTCTCTCTCTCTCTCTCTCTCTCTCTCTCTCTCTCTCTCTCTCTCTCTCTCTCTCTCTCTCTCTCTCTCTTTATATGTATGTGTGTATGTGTGTGTGTGTGTACATATATGTTTATGTGTATGTATGTATGTATGGATATATATATATATATATATATATATTGTCAGTGTTCGCACTCGATGGAGATTAGATGCAAAGAATATATTCTTAATTTGATATTTCTTTGGCTTTCCACTGCGCTCTTTTTATCAAAGCATTATTTTCGGTTATCTCAAGAAAATTAAAATGTAGTTTAGTTATACATATCTGCAGTGCTAAAATGGTGAGAATGGTTGATGCAATTACTAAATACAAAATGTCACTTGTTCAAGTAATCAGATTGTGTAAAATATTCAGGTATTCGAAATCCACCGCTAATGGGATTTAATATTAATTGCAAAATCTAATAAAGGCGCTGACTTTATCTCTCCTTTGTTTTATTATTCAGGCTCGACATTTTTGCAATCCTCTGTAGGTTAGATTTAATGGATACACTTATATAAACGAACTAATTGTCTATCAATTTATCTATTTAGCTATTAATCTGTCTCTTTGTAAATTTGTTTATCTATGTCTATCTGTCTATCTATGTCTATCTGTCTACCTTCCTACCAACCTACCTATAAATATAAATATATATATAGTGGTCTATCTTTTTATTCAATTATCTAGTTAGCCACCTATTTGTCTACCAATATATTGGTCTATCTGTAGAAGAAAAGGTATAAATGAGAATGAATAATTTCAAAATACAATCGATCATTTTTGATAATATCTTCGTCAAAAACACATGATATAATCGAAACTGGTCAAATACATCTGTTGTATTATGAAGATATCTATTCGCATACATACCTTTTTCCCAGCAATAATTAAGGTTCATCTACCTACCCAACTACCTACATATCATATACCTCTATACATTGTGACTCCAGACTAATAGTGGTATAAATGTCCCTCCAAAGTCTACCTATTTAACAACCTATCTTCTTACCTACCATGCAATTTGACTTCTGCCTGCTTTTCTTTTTCAATCTTGTTTATTCTTCTTTATATATATCTTTCGACTGATGACTTAATAGTAGTAAGATCTCGAAGTGTTGTGCAAATTTCTTCGATATCACTATGCCCTTTTTTCTGGGGAAGAGATATAAAACGGCGAAAGAGAATAAGCCATTTGAAGTATTCGGAGCACGTGTTGCGATCTTTAATCTTTATCTATTAATTTCAAAAAACAAATTTCAAAGTGTGTACCGAAATCGTTTGCGTGTGATTGTGTGTGTGTCTTAAACAGGAACGTTTAAAAAAAACGGGAACATATGACAGAAATGTAATATGTTTAAAAAAAAGTGTCTATTGATATATTAATTATTATAGAGTATAAATTATATAGCATTATATCCTCCCTTTTTTTACATGAATAGTACAAGAATAGCTTAGAGTAAAACAAACACTAGTGAAGTATTACTATAAAGATGCACCTTAAAATTCAATTTGATATATGATTTTATAAAACATAATTTTATGTACTCGCGAATAACACAAGAAGATAAAAAAGAAATTAAGCTAAAAAAAAAAAAAATAAAAAAAATAAAAAAAAATACATTCCTCACACAGTATATTATACAACTCTGTATCTTGATATTTCCGAAATTCTAAAGGCAAATGTTTTTAAGTATGACGTTCTGCTTCTGCAAAATGGCAAAAGTCATACAAAAACAAATTATGTAGAAAAACAATGAAAGTAAAAGAGGTGTTACATAATCACGAGAGCCTGTAGTAGATTAAAAGAAGTTAAAAAGTAGCGGCAAAATACTTTGTTTATGATCTCATACTCCTTCAAGAGGAAGTAATTAGCAAGATTGAAGTCCGGTACACGTTGACTGACACTTCGTCAAGAGACAGAAGAGTTAGAGGGGCAAATGAAAGTGTGAAATTCTTAAGTAATGAGCTGGTAGGGGCCGTTAGTAAAGGTAGATGTGATTCTCAACATCG
>NC_061834.1:29972729-29987729 GCF_019202785.1 Penaeus chinensis | reverse complement strand
AAGGCACTTTATATATTACTAAAACCATTTATGAAAGTCCTTGTAAAGGTTTGTACTTTTAATAGGCAAAACGTTCACTTATGTTTTGTTATGTTCGACCCAAATTATACTAATATACTTAAAAAGAAAGATCAAAGGTACTTCTTCTTTGTACTTTTCTGCTTATTATAAAGATATTTTTTGTGTTCTACTAACCTTGCTTCTACTTTCCCAGCCTCGCTTTGCAATATGATTCCAATCAAATAAAGTGCTCCGGATCATTATAGCTGCGAAGATAACAATAACTTTTTTTCTATCCTTCTCTCTCTGCGGGAGGTTTCATTCTCCTAAAACTATTTTTTGTAAACCTATTTTCCATTGTTGGAAGAACATTCAAATAATGACCTTTTTTTCCGTACATATAAACTCTCATCATTGTTCTGATTTTCGAAAATATAACGAAAATAAAAAAAAGTATACTGTGTGTGTGTGTGTGTGTGTGTGTGTGTGTGTGTGTGCGTGTGTGTGCGTGTGCGTGCGTATGTGTGTGTGTGTGTGTGTGTGTGTGTGTGTGTGTGTGTGTGTGTGTGTGTGTGTGTGTGTGTGTGTTGTGTGTGTGTGTGTGTGTGTGTGTGCGTGTGTGTGTATGTGTGCGAATACGTGCGCGTGTGTATATTTCGTACGTACGTATGCGCGCGTGTGTGTGTGTGTGAGGCTTATTTTTCTGAAAGGGGAAAATCCCATGCGGCAAAACCGTTACCAGCCTTGATCCTGCGAGATAAAACTGTTTCATCACTGCCAAGTTGAGATAGTGAAATTGGCACTGGCAAATCCTTGAAAAATTTAACCACGAAGAAAAAAAAAAAAAAAAAAACGAACGATGAAAAAACATGGATAACACACAGAAGATGAAATGAAGATGAAGGGGAAAAAATGGAGTACGAGAAGAAAAAAAAGGAAATTAAAGAATGTAACGATAAAAAAAAAAAAATTAACTACACACAGACATTAAAAAGAAGAAGAAAAAAACTGGGAAGAATCAAACAAAATTAATTAAAGCACTGAACGGCATATCTGTGCATTTACAGCTACTGGATCAGCATCCGACCTGACATTAATTATTCATACTCGCTTGTTCACATAAATTAAAATCAAGTATTTTGGATTCGGCCCAGCACTATATGACAATATGTTAATTGTCAGAATGCTAATGAGTAATGAGTTTTAAAATATTTGCCCCTCCCCCCCAAAAAATATATAATCTGCCTTTTTTGTGTAACTAGATTTTTTTTTTTTTTTCAATTTAATTAATGTATATTTTTTTCTTCAACAGGTTTCTTTACATTCGATGTTTTGAAACTTTTTTTTTATTAGATTCCTGTCTATAGCACTTCTGATTGTCATCAATAAAGAGATTGTCAATCACATTTATCGCTGGTTTCATTGCTGTTGTTGTTGTTTTTGTTGTTGTTATTATTTTTTTATTATTAATGTTATTATTATTAATTATCATTACTATTATTATTATCATTATTATTGTTGTTGTTGTTGTTGTTATTTTGATTAACATCATCATCATTATCATTCTAGTAATATTGATTATTATTTTTGTTCTTGTTTTCTTTTTGTATTTGCTCTTGTTCTTGTTTTTGTTGTTATTGTTATTGTTACCATTACAATTATTATCATTATTAGTATCACTATCATTGTTGTCCATCATCCTCATCATCATCATTACTATTATTAATATTATTATTATTATTGTTATTATTATTATCATTATCATTATCATTATCATTATCATTATCATTATCATTATCATTATCATTATCATTATCATTATCATTATCATTATCATTATTATTATTATTATTATTTTATTATTATTATTATTATTATTATTATTATTATTATTATTATTATTATTATTATTATTATTATTATTTACAATTAGTAGTAGTAGTATAATTATCATTATTATTATCAATATTATTACTACTATCATTATTATTATTATTATCATTATTATCATATAATTATCATTATTATCATCATTATCATAATTATTAATATTATTTTTATTATCATTAATATTAATATTATTTTTTATTATCATTAATATTATCATTATCCTTATCATAATCATAATTGTTGTTATTGTTGTCGTTGTTGTTATAATTATTATTATTACTATTATTATTATTACTGTCATTACTGTTATTATTATCCTTATTATTACCATCATCACTATCATTATCATCATTATCATAATTGGTGTTGTTGTTGTTGCAGCTGAGGACAGACGAACGGAAGCGAAGGGAGGTCAGATCAGGTCGGAGGGTCGGGTGGACTGTGTGCAGGGTGGCCGGCGTACGGGAGAAGGCGGAGGATGTGGGAAGCTAGGGGATTGTCGGCAGGAAAAAAAACGCTGTTCAGGTTGAAATTAGGCAGCAGCTTTATTAAGGAGGATTCCGCCAGTCTGCGGGCGTGTGCGTCGCGCCGCTGACCAGTCCATCTGATGACCTGTATCCCACTGATGGCAAAAGAGAGCGTTGTTGTTGTGCCCCTGGATACAGCGTACTTATGTAGAGACAGGCGCTTAGTGAGACTGGCACCCGTCTCGCCAAAGTATTGCTTGTCACAGGAGGTACAAGGTACAGTATAGATGCCCACCTTTGAGGAAGAGGGAGGACTGGTGTGGACCAGGTTACGACGGTGAGTGTTCAGGCTGAAAGATCAGCCTGCAGTTGAGTGTGAAGAGGGTGGCGGAGAGAGTAGATCTCCTCAGCTATACGGGCAGGTGAGGAGTCTCTTTAGGAGAGCAGTCGTGGTAGAAGGTACGCCGTGCCCTGGATAACGCGGCGTCGAAAACATGACGAGGGTAGCCCAGTTTGGATAACGAACGACGCAGGAAGTCGATCTCTCCATCCAGGTACTGGGGGTCACAGATGCGAAGGGCGTGGAGGAACAGCGAAGTGGCAACACCTCTCTTTACATGGAGAGGATGGTATGAGAAGAAGTGTATATACATACCACCATGCATGGGCTCCCTGTATATGGAGAAGGAGAAGTGGTCAGCAGATCGATGTACTAGGGTGTCTAAGAAGGATCTCCCATTCCACCTTGAAACGGATGGAAGGGCAGAGAGCGTTCAGCTGGGTCAGGAAGTCCGAGAACAGGGCAGGGTCATGAGGCCAGAGGGCGAAGACGCAGAGGCACGGCCGGCTTATGGGTTTTAGGAAGCCCATAGAAGTGAGGGAGACGAGTGTTGATGACCTTGAATCTCGGGTAGAGGTTTGCCTCCGGAAAACGAACTGCGATTGCACTTCTATGGGCTTCCTTAAACCCATATGCCGGCCGTGCCTCTCTTCCCGTGAAGTCCCACCGGCGACCATGATGAGCTTGGCTATCGACTCCCTGTTCACTAAGGTCCCGCTTGATGACGTCCTTGTTTTCCTTGAGAGGAGGCTCCCCCCAGACGACCCTCGTCTCCCTCTGCCCACCGACGTCTTCCTCCAGCTGATTCGTCTGTGTGTGGAGTCGAATTCCTTTTCCTTCCGTTCGCCTGTCCTCCGCTGCCCCGTGTTACCGCGTTGCCTTTCCTCTCTCTCTTCTATACCCCCTCCTCTCCTTTTCCTCTTCAGACCTGAGAATGGAATCCAGATGGATTCCGAAACTGTTGTCTTACGTTCAATAAATCTAGTTTTACATTGTGGGTTTTTCTACCATTATTATAAGTATTATCATTATTATCATTATTATTATTATTATTATTACTATTATTGTTATTTTCATTATTATCCTTATCATTGCTATTATCCTTATTATTATTATTATCATTATTATTATCATTATCATTGTTATTATTATTTTCATTATTATTTATATTTTCATTATTATTATTGTTCTTATTATTATCAACATCATTATTATTATTACTATTATCATTATTATTATTATCATTATTATTATTATCATTATTATTATTATTATCATTTTGTTATCAATATTATTATCATCATCATTATTATTATTATTATTATTATTATTATTATCATCATCATCATCATCATCATCATCATCATCATCATCATCATCATCATCATCAGCAGCAGCAGCAGCATCAGCATCATCATCATCATCATCATTAGCATTAGCATTAGCATTAGCATTATTATTATTATCATTGCTGTCGTTGTTTTTGTTGTTTGTCATCACTGCTAATATCATTATTACACCTGCTATCACTCTTACTATTAACCTCACGAGTATCTATTATATTATATCATTATCGCCAACATCATTATTTTTCTATCATCTTCAATCCATCACCTGCACCTTCACAAGACGAGAGAAACCTACTACCATATCAAAGTAAAGGAACACGCATTTTGTACCCACGAGAAGCACCGACCGGGTTGCAGCCTTGCCAGAAGACACAAGGGTTTTCCACGCTTGATGGGATGCATCATCTGCAGCATCAGGCTATTTCTCGCTGGAGGAGATGCCATCCCACATTCATTGCTAGAGGAAATGGAAAGATAACAGGGAGATCAAGATGTACGACGGAAAGATAAGGATCTGTGAAGGTTTATGATGGGTTGCTATCTCTGTATTGAGTTTCGTTGGTTTGTGGTATAAGAATGCGTGGTTCAGTGTTTGGGATTTTGCTGAGGTGAATGATTTTTATATGTGGGTTGTTCTTCTAAGATTTTTTAATGTGGTTTGATTTGGGAATTTATTGTGTAATGGGAATGAATAATGAGAATAGAGTAATTTCGTTATGCATGTGATTGACGCCTAATGATACCTAAAAGTACTAATCGATTTGTCAAAATTCACGTTTTCAGAATTCTGAAGTTCCGTATATTGTGAAAGGATTCATATTGTTTGCTTGTATTCTGTGTAGGATATTAAAGGCAGAGGAGGAAGAGCTGTAGGTATTCAATTTCTGTTGGGAGATCACAGAACGGTGGGCGAGAGATGTTAAGATATGCATTAAAACCCTCAGGCCAAAATTACTTCCAGGAAGAGTAGAAAAAAATACGAAAGATGAGAATTTTGTAGAAGCTTTTTCGTGGCTTCGTGTTATTTGAGCTTCGCTAGTAAAACATACAGCGAAACGGGGAGAGAGAAAAACGTATCATTATTTACACTAGGAGAGTAAAAACTAACACCGAGGAAAATAAAAATGGCCCGAGGGAAACCGCGAGAGTAAAAATATATATATTTTTAAAGGGAGGAAATAATGGAAAATACATCCAGAAATTAAGCAAAAGAGAAAGTACAAAAAGCAGACAATAAAAAGGAAAGGAGGAAATTACGAACAAAAAATTAAATAAAAGAGGAAGTATTAAATCCCAAACAAATAAGACGACATAGGCATTGAAAAAGAGAAAGATAAGAGAAAGAGAATGTGAGAGATCTGTGTACATCGGCTTTCAGATATTCCAAAGATGTAGTTCAACTTTACAATACTTTATCCAAGTCTCATGACGAATGTATCCCCTCTAAGCTATAATTAGCCTCATCTACAAATGAGAATTACTCTCATTTTCTCTGTTTGGACAATATATCATAGTGAGTTTGAAATGCTAATTATGATGTACAATTAGGTAACTATAACATGCATATTTTATAATGATATTTCATTTTATTTTGAATCTGTATGTGTGGTGTTGATATTCATAGACTAGAATTAATGTTACTCTAACAGTAAAAAGCTAGATTATTTTGGTTATAATCCTGCGTGTTTTTCTATATCATTCACGCCTACGAGCACATCATGCTTTTCATCATACATACAAAACGTAAATAAAAAGAAAAATAGATAGATGAATAAATATACAACTAAATTAATGATAATGATAATAATAACACTACTGATAATAGTAGTAATAGTGATCATGATAATAATAATAATGATAATAATGATAATGATAATAATGAAAATGATAATAATGATAATGATAATAATAATAGTAATAATAATGATGATAATATTTATCATTATTATTATTGTCATTATTTTTATTATCATTATTATTATTATTATTATTATTATTATTATTATTATTATTATTATCTTTATTATCATTATTATCATTATCATTATTATTATTGTTATTATTATTATTATTATTATTATTATTATTATTATTATTATTATCATCATCATTTTTATTAATATTAATATTATTATTATTATTATTATCATTATTATTATTATTAGTATTAGTATTATTATTATTTATTATAATAATAATAATAATAATAATAATAATAATAATAATAATAATAATAATAATAATAATAATGAAAATATTAATAATAATAATATTAATAATAATAATGATAATGATAATAATAATAATGATAATAATAATAATAATGATAATAATAATATTATTAATAGTAATGATGATGATAGCAATGATAATGATAGTGATAATATTAATATTGATAATTATATTATGATAATAATAATGATAAGAAGGAGAGGAAAATAAAGAAGAAAATAATAAGATACTTATGATAATAATAATAATGACAATGATGATAATGATAGTAATACTAACAATAACAATGATTACGGTAACAAAAATGACTATGACAATGAGATGATGATGATGATGATGATGATGATGATGATGAACAACATTAATAATAATAACAATAAGTAAGTAAAAATAAACAAAGAAATAGATAAATAAGTAAATGAAATCCCACCTCATCTTGCACGCCCCCCCCCCCCCGCCCCCCCCGCCCCCTCCCCACACAAAGGTTCGCTCTAATAATCCGCGCTTATCCGGAGATTACTTTCTATACAAAACAAAGACTGGACTGAAATACGGACTTCGTGCAAAGTCACCTTAAGCTTATAAAATACAAGATACGAGTGCTAAGCTGGAGAAAGAAAGAAAGGGAGAGAGAGAGAAAGAGGAAGAGAGAGAGGAAGAGAAAGAGGGTGGGAGAGAGAGGGATAGGGTAGGGGTAGGGAGGGAGAGGGAGGGAGGGAGGGAGAAAGAGCAAGAGAGTGAGAGAGAGAGAGAGAGAGAGAGAGAGAGAGAGAGAGAGAGAGAGAGAGAGAGAGAGAGAGAGAGAGAGAGAGTTTTAAAGTTTTAAAGTTTTAAAGTTTAGTTTTGATTCCATTTGTAACAATGGATATTCTTGGTGTGACATAGTGTCTGTTTCATTTTGCTTCTAAACTATCCCCTGTGTGCAAGGAATGGCCGGGGTTACCATCCACTGGCGGCGAGGGATTCGAACGCAGGTCAGCAAGATTGCTAGACGAGAACGCTACCGCTGCACCACACAGCACAGAGAGAGAGAGAGAGAGAGAGAGAGAGAGAGAGAGAGAGAGAGAGAGAGAGAGAAAACGAGAGCGAAAGCGAGCAAGACCTTAACAGACAGACAGACAGACAGACAGAGAAAGAAAGAACAGCATGTGAGAACACGAGAGCTTATCCTGGTTGTGACTCAGCAAAATAATTAGAAGTTCTATTTTTGTATGATAATTGGGAATATGAGATCTCTTAATAGACTATTCTGTTTGTTTTTAAGTCATGCTTTTATCTGATTGATGTTATCGCTCTCATTTCTCTTTTTATGAGTTATTATTATTTTTATTCTTTCGTGTTGTCCCATCTTATTTATCTGTATCATTTGGCATCTAATTTTTAAATATTGATTCGCGCTTCTGTTTTTAGTATTATATTATATTTCTTCCTGTATGTCATACTATATTTCTTATCCCTTTTTCCTTATTCGTTATGCCTTATTATCATTCTTATTATTCCATGCCAATATTTGTTTGTCATTAGTGTTAGTTACTGTTATTACTATTTATTACTATTAACCTTACAATTTGCTGCATGTTGTCTTGATATATTATTCGTGGTAGTACTATCAATGCCACAGGGATCGCTGTGTTGTTATTGTTCTATTATCAAAATATCGTAAATATCAATGCTATCGTTATAAATATCCATATCATTATCATTTCAATACCATCATTATTATAACTAATATTGCTATTGCTCTTAATGTTTGTCATTATCAGAATCATCATTGTTAATATAATCAATGCACACGGCGTTCTGATCATTTTCAATATACCTATCATCATTATCAACATCATTATCAAAGGCATTACAAGCAATCATTAACATCAACATTGCCTTACCTGCCAGTCTAAATTTCTTTCTCACTCTCCTCTTCGGAATCATTATCAAAGTTCTTAATCCTTGGCACAGACAGTAACACTAAAACAGGATTTTAGATCAAACTAACTAGACTGTGAAACTTCATCTAACTTTATGTTGACTCCATTAAACTTAAAACAAAGGATCTGATAACAAATTTACTCACGCCAAAGATGGTAATGGCGTTATGTAACCACCGGCGATAACTTTGAACACTTTTCAGCACTCATTAATCTATTTCTTTGCTCATCGATGTGAAGAATTGTTTGCTCTGAAACATTGTTTTGAACGGTAATATAATTCTGTGTGATAATGGTGTTGGTCTTTGATATAGATGAACAAGGTATAAATCCTTTTTTTTAATGCTGATGTTGTTTTGTATATTGATAAAAAACATGATTTATTCTTTAATATTTTGTTATTTTATATAGAAGGACAGTATATGACTTTATTATTTCAATGACGATGTTGAATTTTAATATCAAGTCAAATAAATCCCAAAAGTGAAGATAGTCTGAACCTCTGACAAAAAGGGAAATCTGAAGCGACATGCTGCAAGAGAGATCATTCTAGAAGTCGCCACGTGAGGGAAACAGAGAAAAGAAAAGACATGAGAGAGATAAGAGAAGAAATGGTAAGGAAGACAGAGGAAGAAATGACACGAGAGAGACAAGGTAAGAAATGACACGCGAGAAGTAAAAGAAGAAATGACACGAGAAAGAGACAAGGGAAAAAATAGCACGTGGCACAAGAAAAGAAATGACACGAGAGAAATGATGGTGAAAATGACAAGAAATCACATGAGAGAGAGACAAAGGAGGAGAAGACGAGAGGAAATAAGGGAAGAAATGACACGAGAGACAAGGGAAGAAATGACACGAGAGAGACCAGGGATACAAGAGAAGAAATGACACGGGGAGACAAGAGAGGATATAAAACGGGAAATAAGGGAAAAAGGGACACCAGTGAGATAAAGAAAGAGATAACATAGGACGCATGAGAAGAAATGACACAAAAGAGACCAGGAAAATTATGACACGGGACACAAGGGAAGAAATTACACAGGAGACTAGGAAAATTATGACACGTGACACAAGGGAAGAAATGACACGGGAGACCAGGAAAAGACGAAGGAATAGATAACATAAGAGAGACAAGGGAAGAAGTTGCACGAGAAACAAAGGGATAAAAGGAATACTTGTTTTCTTAAACCAAGTTATTGTCAGCTCTCGGGTTTCATTTTTTTTTTTTTTTGTAATATTTGTTAAAGATATGACACCGATAAAAAAAAATCCAATATGAGATATGAATGATAATGGTTTAATATTATGCATCACTAGGGAGCAATCAACACACAAAACTATCCATAATTCATGAACTTTAAAACACACTGATAGTACTTAACCACGAAGAGAGTAGAGCACCTTTCAAAACGTCACATGGTATAATAAAAAAAAACAAAAAAAACAAAATAAATGAATATGTCAATGTATCTAAAATATAAAACTGGAATTGAGAAGGAAATCCTAAATATCCATAGAATCACAGGGTAAAAGTACCCGGATTATCCATATAACACAGCAATACATCCATATTTATGTACTCACAAGAGATAAAGTTATTGCAACATTTACCCTCGCCAAAGCTTTGCATGGAGTGCAATGGTATATATTGTAAAAACAAGAAGAGTAAGCTAGCATATCAAATGGAAATCAGCTTGATATTTGAATTTCGGATATCAAAACGACAGTTAGAATAATTTTATTTCGTCGTTTGATATCTTTTCATAATTCTCTTCACGATTTTAATAAACGGAAGTGTTACGATGAGACTAAGGCATTAAAAAAATCAGTGTTTATATTTATATAATTGTGAATTCAAATAGCACAAAAAATATTATAATGTAGGATATAACAATCGTGATGATAATGCACTGATCATTATATATCACATAAATACAAAAATATGCAAGAACAATGATATTGAATAGCCAGATCCCTTCGTGGTGATAAAACACAATTATGCTAATTATAATCATATTCTCTAAATGAAATCCACGATCATATTTTTATGTCTTTCTCACTTTATCCTTCTCTTTATAGCGCTTCAGTGACAGGTAACAGCTGGTTGCCTGAATAACGACGGTGGTTATGACAAAATTGGCCTGTTCGAACCGTGCCTCGTTTGCGCTGGTTCATTAAATTACGACCATTAAATATGTCCGTGGAATTCGGGGCGGGGCCGGAACACCGTATTGAAATTCGTTAATTCACTCACGGCCATCATTTTGCATTACAGATTCTGAGTTATGCA
The DNA here is from genome assembly GCF_019202785.1 of Penaeus chinensis. Taxonomy (NCBI): domain Eukaryota; kingdom Metazoa; phylum Arthropoda; class Malacostraca; order Decapoda; family Penaeidae; genus Penaeus; species Penaeus chinensis. Next base: position 29,977,233 of record NC_061834.1, on the reverse strand, counting down.
TCTATAATTAGGGCACCTACAACACTGTGCGGGCGGGGTTATCCAACGCGTTTATAGATTATTGGAAGTTTATTTCTCTCGGCTTTTGCCCTCGGTGGGTTTCGCAAGCTAACCTACACGAAGTCGATCAGAAGGTTGCTTGCAGTGCTGATCAGGGATGTCTGTAGTGAATATAGTTACCATCGATTTTTGCGACTTTGTTCTCCGCCCGCGCTCGCTTGCAGGGGATTAAAGGTTACGTGAAATATTGTTCGCGTCGGTGTGTTCCCTGAGGATACGTAGTTTGGGTCTTTTGTTTCTTGGCTTTTTCGAGAGGGCTTTTTTTTTTTTTTTTTGTTCTTTGTTTTGTTTTGTTTTCTCGAGGTTGTATTTTATATTGTTTCCTCTTTCGTCTTGCGATGGGGTTTGCCGCAGGTTCATTTTTCTTTTGTGAATGCGTTGTGTACATCAGTCGGGACTCTTAGATTTCTGTCTCTCTTCGGCGACCCCGCGATCCTCATTCATCATCGAACCTCGTGACCGGGTCCGCCCTATTCACGCTTTCCCCACGACACGCTCTTGAAACCACCCCCGTCCTTCCACACTCGAAGGCCCTCCACACGCCTCCTGTATCAGTCCGTCAAGAAGATTACCATTAGAAGAGCGCGGCGCCTCGGTGCGATTTCGCTGAAACTATTCCATGACTTTAGAAATTGGTGTCGACGCTCCTCGGTATTTATTCACGAAGATTCCAGCGCCCGGTTTGAAATGCAATGTCGTAAATCTCTCTCTCTCTCTCTCTCTCTCTCTCTCTCTCTCTCTCTCTCTCTCTCTCTCTCTCTCTCTCTCTCTCTCTCTCTCTCTCTCTCTCCTTGTGTTGCCCTCCTTCCAACTATCCCCATTTTCTCGTGTGTTTGAGAAAATGTCTTCCTTTTACTGTCTCGCTTTTTTTTTAAAGAATTTCCTCGCGTGGTTCTCGAGTGGAGGGTGACAGCGGAGGAAAGGGAAAGGGGAGAGGAAGGAGAGGAGGAAGAAGCCTACTATTTGCTCAGCCACAGTAACAAACATTTCGCCTCAAGTCTGATTTACATAATGCTCTCACACAGACTTTGCCCCGAGGGTGGGTTAACGGCGCCGCTGACGTGGGTTCTCCTCATCGAAGTCGTCGGAACGAAGAACTATCAGCGGCTGCCTCTCCTCCCTTTTATTTCTTATTTTCTTTCAGTTTCCACGAAGCAGTGCTCTCTCCTGGGTGGCGAGGGGAGCGCGTGTGTTCGGAATTTCACGAGGAATCGTCATATCCCGTTCTTTTATTGTGATTCTAGAAGGAAATAATACAAAAAAGGGAAGAGAATAGGACATTGTAATTTTGGTATTGTAAAACGGTTATCAAACAGATATTACTATATACTTATGAAAACGTATATGTATATATGTATGTATATATATGTATATATATGTATATATATATATATGCATGTATGTATATGTATATATATATACATATATATAAATGTATGTATGTATGTATATGTATTTATATATATACATATGTATGTCTATTTATATTTATTTATTTATTTATTAACATATATATTTTTTTTATTTTTTGTCTCGGGCAGGACGTTTAACTGCTCAATGGGATTCAAGGATAATACCCTATGAGGTTCCCGTGCCAGGGTTACGGTGAAGCTGTTGGCAGCAGGGCAGTGGTTTCCGCAGATATAGCATTCCTAATTAGATGGAACTGCGAGCAAAGAATAAACTTGGGACCCTTTACTTTGCTTTTTCTTATGGCCCCTGACTACATCCCAAATAGTAGGATGCCTTGGCTGATCCCCCCGGTGATCATATCGTTTCATGAAAGAAAAAGGAATATTTACATATGTATGCGTGTGTGCGTGTTTGTGTGTGTGTGTGTGTGTGTGTGTGTGTGTGTGTGTGTGTATGTGTGTGTGTGTGTGTGTGTGTGTGTGTGTGTGTGTGTGTGTGTGTGTGTGTGTGTGTGTGCATGTGTATATGCATATATATATATATATATATATATATATATATATATATATATAGAGAGAGAGAGAGAGAGAGAGAGAGAGAGAGAGAGAGAGAAGAGAGAGAGAGAATATATATGTGTGAGTATACATGTATGCACATCTCTATATATACATATATATAGATATATAGATATATACATATGAATTAATATCTACATATATATATATATATATATGTGTGTGTGTGTGTGTGTGTGTGTGTGTGTGTGTATGTATGTATATATACATATATACATATATATATATATATATATATATATATATATACATACCATACATGATAAGAAACATAGTGAATATCATCCTAATTGATAATGTTTGGTAAAATGACAATTAATGTATAGACAATAATACATACAAACGGTATTGTACTTCCAGTCAAACACAGACATTAAAATACCTGTAGTTTAAGCATGTAGCCTTCAGTGCTGCGCCGGAGAAAGCCTGACTCACATTTACTATGTTGATCAATGCGCTCGTTGCAGCTCTTTCTGGAGGATGATCGGTAAGCTTCTTCGGAACAAAGTAAAGTGACAGACAAACGGACAGGCAGATATGTGGAGAGGACACAGACAGGTACACATCTTGGCAGGTTGGCAGACGGTCAGGCAAGCAGGCAGGCCGGTTGGTATGGTAGACAGGTAGAAAGGCATACTGGCTGGTTAGGGAAGGTTAAAAAGGTTAGAAAGGCAGGCTCGCTAGCAGGCAGGCAAGCTGACCGGTTGGTTGCATAGCACAGAGACAAGCAAACAAGCAGAGAGGCAGGCAGGCAAGCACGTCAGCTAGCAAGCAAGTAGGTAGATAGACAGGGAAACGAACAAGTATGAATGTAAGCAGGTAGACAGAGAGACAGACAGACAAATAAACATACAGACAGACACATAGACAGACAGACAGGCAGACACACAGACAGGCAGACACATAGACAGGCAGACAGATAGACAAACAGAAGGGCAGGCAGGCAAACTCACATATATGTAGACAAATAGTTATACGTAAAGATGAAGTTTACATCCATGTGCTGTACACTAAATACACCTACTTTCAGTTGAGAGATTCGGTTCCGATGACGCCACTGAAAAACAATGCTACGCAGCAGAACAAGCAAAATGAGTTATAACCTGATTATCCCAGGACACCATTAAAGCGATTTCCCCCGTGCATTTTAGCATACTGGGCACGGGGAAGGGAATATGGATCACTTGAGGAATGAACGTCTACTATTCCCTCTCCTTCCCATTCCTCCAAGGCAAACTGTGACTGTGAAATTCGATTCTCAAGTATGTGTGTTCCTTTTTGTCGAAACCTGTCGTGGGAAAAGAATGCTAACCACATCATGAGAGGGTCTGATGACGATAATGTGAGTGTTGGTCGAATTATGAGTGTATTAGGGTAAAACATTTGAAGGTTCTGGGTATTTTTTATTCAGTAATCCTTTTATATCTATTTGTTCATTCATTCACTTTTAATCGTGAAGGAACGCAAGGCTGTGTAAGTATTGTAAGTACTGTCTGTTGTCAAAATAATGAAGGAGCACAAGACTTACGAGACTATAATATGAATATTGGTTGAACTGTAAATGTATTCAAACTAACGCATTGCAGCTCCTGTACATTACTAAACGTCCGTGTTGGTAGTGCGGTGCCGTACAGTGTGGTACCAGAATCACCCTATACAATTAACGATGACCTACCGCCCCCATCCATTCGCAATTGTTAAAAAAAACAGCCAGAGAAGCCAAAACATCCATTCACAACGAGTAAATACTCCTAATAGAGAGAACACCCTAGTTTGTCGAAACGATGTTCTTTCTAATGTTTAAAATGAGCACAACGATATAGCGCATGGTGATTACAGCCTCCCCATGTTGACTATGTTCATAACGACTTTCGGAAATGATGGTGATTATGCATTTCGATGGGACGCGGGTGAGTGTTTGATAACGAGCATGTACTGCGGAGGAAAGCGAGAGTGAGGGAGAGGGAGAGAGTGAAGGAGTGAAGGTGAGTGGGAGAGGGCGAGGGAGAGGAAGAGAGAGAAAGAGTAAAGGTGAGGTGAAGGGGACAGGGAAGGGAGAAGGGAGGGAGGGACAGACAGACAGACAGACAGACAGACAGACAGACAGACAGACAGACAGACAGCCAGACAGACAGACAGATAGACAGACAGACAGACAGACAGAGACAGAGAGGCAGACAGACAATCCGAAACAGAGAGAAAGAGGGAGAGAGAGAGAGCACTGTTTGTACGCTATTTATACATTTGAAAGAAGTATATGTCTGCTCTGTCCATTCAGTATCTGTAATATGTGTACTGACCGGCAGATATGAAAATAAAATTGATAAATACACTGTAAATGATATAATCATTACGAGAAAATGATTACGACATATTGATCATAGAAATATTCCATTCCTATATCCTCATACCAGCAACGATTAGATGACTCGTATTTCTCGTGAATTTAACATGCT
>NC_061834.1:29945229-29947729 GCF_019202785.1 Penaeus chinensis | reverse complement strand
TTTTTTTTTTTTTTTTTCTTCTTCCTAAGTGTATAATAATCTGCTTACGTCTTTTGTGTCTCCTACACAGTATTTTTCTTTTCTTTTCTACTGCATATCACAGAATACATGTTTTATAACCGGTTAATTCCTAGGTCTTTTCTTTTCGCTTGACCTTGCCTCCCCTTTTATTTTCTAATTCTTGCTCGAGAGTAAATCCATTATCGACACATACCCTAAACTTCCTCCCTTTCGACAAATCCCTTACACATTTTCCATAATATCTTTACCCTTGCACTTCAGTCACAGTAATTGCATTATTACTCGTCCACATCTACTGGTTTTAAAGGTACTTGCACTCTCATACCTGGACTTATTTGAAAGGAGTTCGACGCAGCTCAGATTCGAAGTCTTCGGGATGTAGCCTTTTACTTCCCCCGTGAAGAAAGGGACTTTGCAGGCCAGACTTTCGGGTTCGAGTCTTTGGAAAGTGACCCGAGCTTTTAGGGTTATCGAATGGATATACTATTTAAGTGATACTGCATATGTATGTGTATATGTGCGTGTGTGTATATATATGTTTGTCAGTTTAACTAGTTGTATGTCTGTCTATCTGTTTGTTTATTTGTCTATCTGCCTGCCTGTCTGTGTGTGTGTGTGTGTGTGTGTGTGTGTGTGTGTGCGTGTGTGTTTGTCTGTCTGCCTGTCTGTCTGTATGTCTGCCTGTCTGTCTGTCTGTCTGTCTGTATGTATGTATGTATGTATGTATGTCTGTCTGCCTGTCTGTGTGTCTGTCTACTTTTCTGTCTGTCTGTCTGTCTGTCTGTCTGTCGGTCTGTCTGTCTGTCTGTCTGTTTGTCTGTCTGCTTGTCAACTCAACATAGATGTATGTTAAGTTCTCTTTTTCAAGAATTTTCGGACTGCACATGGACAGACAGTCAGATAGACAAAGAGTGATACATATAGATATAGAAGGAAATATACAAATATATATATATATATATATATATATATATATATATATGGTGGATAGGTGGATAGCTAGATAAAATAAAATGTGTGTGTGTGTGTGTGTGTGTGTGTATGTGTGTGTGTGTGTGTGTGTGTGTGTGTTTGTATGTGTGTGTGTGTGTGTGTGTGTGTGTGTGTGTGTGCATATATATGTATGTAAGTGTGTGTTTGTGTGTGTGTGTGTATACATATGTATATATATATATACATATATATATACGCATATGTAATATATATATGTATATGTATATGTATATGTAACATCTATATGTAACATGTATATGTAATATATATATATGTAATGTGTATATATATATTATATATATATTGTATATATATTTTGTGTGTGTGTGTGTGTACATTTTCCCTCTCTCCATAGGTGGATCACTACAATAGGAAAACGAACAGAATCATATATAACATAGCGACGCCAGAGAGAAGACAACGGCTGCCGGGAGTCAATATTACGAACACATCGGGATCCGGCGTCGACAGCGAAGTTCGGACGAGTTGCTCCTTGTCAAGAGACAGTTCAGCCAAGGGACGCGACGCTGATTGACAAGTTGCGTTGTATATAGAACTTCGTGTATAGAAGTTGCACGTTTGCTGAACACATCGGTGCTCGATTTAAGGGGAGGGGAGAGGAGGAAGGGAAACGCGACTGGATTTCGTTTCATGGCGAAAAAGGGGCTTTACGTAAAAGAATATTTTCTCATAACCTCTGCTTACAGTTGCCGACAGTTTCGTTTTCTAACGGCGCAGTTACTGGTGTCGGGAGAGTCTTCCGATTGCCCGACGACGCCGCTTCTCGAGGACAACGATCAGCATTAGTTCTAGTAAAGCCGACACACGGGAGATTTCCGCCGGATCCGACAGTTGAAACCCGAGGAAGGTTTCTAGGGTACGGTCCTAATGCGGCTAACTGGAGGTTTCCCAAAATTAATGCCTCGTTTATTAAAAGATTTTCGTCTTCCGCCGGGAACCTAATAAGATTAATAGTCTCTTGCTTATAATCATACACAACCATGGTATGTGTATATATACTTCAGCATAAATTTATTTGTATGTATTTATGTATATATAAAGGTATGTACGTATCTATTTGTATGTGCGTATGCATCTATATCTATTTTTTTCTGTCCATCCGCCTGCTTGTTTGTTTGTTGTTTTGTATGTCTGTCATGTATGTATGTAGGTATGTACGTATGTATATGTATATACCTTATGCATCTATATCTTTCTTTCTACCCATCCGTCTTCCTGTTTGTTTATTGTTGTTTTGTCTATCTGTCTTTCTGGCTGCCTGCCTGTCTGTATGTCCATATATATATCCTCCTTTCCTACCTACCTACCTACCCCCCCCACCCCCCCCCCACCCCCGTTGTAGCATAGTGTATCCCGAGTATCCGTTTATATTCCCATCTGCTATTAATGGCGCAGGTGATTGCAATGGCATCTACGCTCGAACCATCTGCAAAATCCCGCTGCAACCATTTAAGTCGGGATTGAT
>NC_061834.1:29922729-29927729 GCF_019202785.1 Penaeus chinensis | reverse complement strand
TCTCTCTTAAGGCTTTTTTGACACCAGCGTTTGACATTTCAAGGGGATATATCGGACCATCGCGGCATATATATATATATATATATATATATATATATATATATATATATACTTTAAATAATGACTCATATTACGATATGTTGCTTTCATTCATATTGGTGCCATCACCGATGTGGTGTTTGACGAACTACTTGGTGCCATGTTGACATCATGTTGACTGAGTCTTTATACTGGGGTGCCAGTGATCCTTCCTCATCATAAAATAAGGTTGTACTCTTGTAATAGCTAGTTTATAACACAATTGTCAGTGTATTTCATTATATAGCAACAGCTTAACTTATTCTTAACAAAACAGACGATGTAGATATTTTTGAGGTTGGTGTGTTGTGTGGCTCAAATGATTATTGACGTTAGGTATATAACAATATTTTTAAGCAACTTTTCGTACTTAGGCATCTGTTGGAGGGTTTTGAGGTAAAAGGACACTTTTGTTCAAATAGTTTGATTTTATTGGACTGACGCAAGACTAAGTCCTATAAAAAAAAAAAAATAATAATAATAATAAAATAAAAAAGAAACAAGGTAATTAAAAAAAAAAAAAAGCGGCTACCTGTTGACAACACGTCCTCCACTAATCAGCTATTTTGCGTATACTTCAGCCTCAAACAGCTGTTGTTTATCTTATATTCTTCATATACGAAACCTGTTTTCTTGGCCAAGTGCTATGAGTATATTGTCTTTGTTATCATCTCTCTTATCTATTATTTCATGAATACCTTTTGAGTCTTTGTTGTATACCTGTATTATCATAAGTCTGTTATTGTATTATATAAATTTGTTTTTTTTCTTGTACATCAATGCTTTGCCTGTTTATAATTATAATTATATTTTTTTCGCACAGAGAAATAAAAAAATATATATACATTAAGTACCACAAGATTCTGTAGACCCTTTTATTTTTGAGTTTATTAATAGTAATGTGTTCCCTCTGTATACATAAACGGGTTCTTTTTGTGCACATTAATGATGATGGGTTACATATATATATATATATATATATATATATATATATATGTATATATACATGTGTGTGTGTGTGTGTGTGTGTGTGTGTGTGTGTGTGTGTACGTATTTATGTATATGTATATATATATATATATATATATATATATATGTATGCATATGTATAGATTTGTATCTCTATATATATACATATATATAAATATATATACATATATATGTATATATATACATATATGTTTATATATATATATATATATATATATATATGTGTGTGTGTGTGTGTGTGTATATATATATGTATATATGTTTATATATATATAGAAAGAGAGAGAGAAAGATACATACATACATACATACACACACGTGGTATAAAAACCCACAATGTAAAACTAGATTTATTTAAAGTGAGACAACAGTTTTGGAATCCACCTGGATTCATTCTCAGGTCTGAGGATGGAATCCAGGTGGATTCCGAAACTGTTGTCTCACTTTCAATAAATCTAGTTTTACATTGTGGGTTTTTCTACCATAGTATCACACGGTAGAGTGTTTTCACCTTTCATATACACACATACACACACTACATTATATTTATATATATATATATATATATTATATATATAAAATATACACATACATAAATATATACATACATGTATGTTCATATTTGTGTATATATACATATACGGATGTATGTATGTATGTATGTATGTATGTATGTATGTATGTATGTATGTATGTATGTATGTATGTAAGTATGTATGTACGCATGTACGCATGTACGCATGTACGCATGTACGCATGTACGCATGTACGCATGTATGCATGTACGCATGTACGCATGTACGCATGTACGCATGTATGTATATATGTATGTATGTATATATGTATGTATGTATGTATGTATGTATGTATGTATGTATGTATGTATGTATGTATGTATGTATGTATGTGTGTATGTATGTATGCATGCATGTATGTATGCATGTTCATGTATGTGTGAATATGTATGTATCTATGTATGTATGTATGTATGTATGTATGTATGTATGTATGTATGTATGTATGTATGCATGCATGTATGTATGTATGTATGTATGTATGTATGTATGTATGTATGTATGTATGTATGCATGGATGATTGTTACCAAGAGCGCTGCAAAGACTCTAAAGCTAAAAGAAATACTAAGAGATCCAGAGAACACTTAGTGGCCGTCATTTTGTAATCACGTTGTATAGGCTGTTCTCGCTGTTGTGTTCTGAGTTCGAGCTCGAGGTCGTGGCAGGAGCTTCTCCTCGACCCGGCCCGGGAATGTACATGTTGCCTTCTGCAGGAGGGGATGTCGCTGTTTCTGCAATATAAAAATCGTCATGCATTCTTTCCCCCTGAGGTTAAACGTAGGCACGGTGATCGTCCTTATTTGCTATATAATATATGCATTTTTTAAATTCCTGAAGTAAATAATTTTGATATTTAGAAATACGGTGGACCATGTTATGACTTTCCATCTCCCACCATAAATTATACCCATTCAAATGGCAATCCATACTAAGCTGTATAAAATTTTTAAAAAAAGGGAAAAAAAACGTAAAACTTGACAATATACTTTCTAGTTGTGGTTTTTGGCATGTCTTCTCCCAACGATGTTTCGTCCAGCATATGTAAAGAGAAAGTACTAAAGACAACAGAGCAAGGATCACACAAATTGCAATCAGGACGGTGTTGTTCGTAGCTGTGGCGACACCTGTAGCTCCTGTCTGCTCCACCTGCTCCACCTGCTCCTCTATCTCCGTTTCTTCCTCCTGCTCAAGGGACACCAAGTCTGGAAGCAAGAAGGGCGAGTTTCATAACGATTCCTTGAGTAAAAGTGTATTTATGACCACGATTACGTAATACACACCCAAATGTAGACTTACCGCACGTATAGGTGTCTGTGCACAAAACCCAGGTGACGCTGGCATTGCTCACCAAAGATAACTGGAGGATTCTTTCAGTAAATTTGTATCCAATACTAAAAAGAGGTGCCACCACATAGCCCTCCTCCTGGTCGCTCTGCAATGACGAAGGTAGGAGGTTTGCTAAAAATATATTATATCTCTATATAAATGCGTACCAACAACACACACACACATACACACACTAACACACTCACACACACACACACACACCGCACGTACACACACACACACACACACACACACACACACACACACACACACACACACACACACACACATATGTATATACATATATTTGTGTGTGTATGTGTGTTTACATTTAGTCAGATGAATAGATAGAGATTGTGCTTTCGCATGTATACCATAATAGACCAAAGCAAAAAAGCGAAAAAAAACGAAATATGATCAAAGTTCCGCCATCTCACCGCGAGAGCAAACCGCAAGCACTCAGACTGTGTGAAGGAACGTCCTCACTCAAGTAGAGGAGGAAGCGAGAGGGATCAGGAATGAGAGGAAGAGAAGAATAAAGGGGGAAGAAGGGAAGGACTAAATGAGGGTGGCGGAAGAAGGAGAGGAGCAGAAGGGAGATCAAGGGAGAAGGAAGACGCCAGAGAGCCACTTCGCGAGGCTGAAGAAATTGGCGTTTGTTGGAGGGCCATCAGGCCGGAAATAGTTGATGTTAATAGACTGCTTAGATTTCGCTTCTCGCCGCTTGTTTGATTTTGTGTGGTTGGTATTTTCTTTTCTCTTTTAATATATAACTGGATTTACTGCTAAAACCTAGATGTAAATTGACAGATAGATATTGAGTGGATGCTTTTAGTGCGACATCGAGAGAAATGGAAATCTAGTACAACACACAGCAGTTATCAGATTATGCATGTGTTTGTGTGTTTATCCACACGCACACACACACACACACACACACACACACACACACATATATATATATATATATATATATATATATATATATATATGTATATATATACATCATGTGTGCATATGTATGATGTACATATGTACTGTACTTCTATATATGCGTTTCAGTGAGTGTGTTTGCTCGTACTCACAGCATAGTAGGAGACTCATCCGAACGCCACACTACTTACCGGTTGGAAGATATCACAGATGTGCCAAGCCCAGGGTTCCACCGGGCTAGCTGATTCGGTGAGGAGTTCGTAGCCCTCAACATGGAAGGTGATATTAGCTTGCGTGTCATTCGTTGTCGTCGCCAAGAGTATTCGCGACCAGCGATTACTATCCGGAAGGGGGATTTTGATACCGGTGTCTTTATCTGTGACGACTGCGGAGTAATGGCGGTGGTTACGAGAGGGTGGTGGGTGGTTGTGATTGTATGGAGTTGTGATTGACTGTGCTTATTGCTAAGTTGTGAGTAGTTGTGGTTATTGCTATGTTGTGAGTGATTGTGGTTATTGCTAAGTTGTGATTGATTGTGGTTATTGCTAAGTTGTGATTGATTGTGGTTATTGTGAAGTTGTGAGTGGTTGTGGTTATTGCTAAGCTGTGATTGATTGTAGTTATTGCTAAGATGTGAGTGGCTGTGATTGTATGTTGGTGGATTAAAATGATTATGGATTAATAAGTTTGATTGGTTATGGTTGTGCAAACAAAAGTGGATATTGGTGGATTGCTACTGTTATTATTGTTATTTGCATTTAAAATTTGATTATAACAACCGCCCTCCATAAGAATAGACATGGCCTTATCATAATGATGGATAATAATGCTCGTAAATCTTATTTTACCAATTTTGGAAAAGAAAAAGAAAAAAAAAAGTTAAAGAAAGAAAAATAAAAATAACGAAACATTAAACGAATTGCAATAAAACTGCAACAATAATAAAACAGATACAGCATTACAACTAAAACAATAACAAAACGAAGCACATCCATTCATTCACAAATAGTTTTAACAAACATTCATTCACAAATGCTATTGCGACCTTGCCCCATTTGCGTTGGCTTAGCAAGAGGGCTTCGGAAACTTATTTTGCA
>NC_061834.1:29870229-29872729 GCF_019202785.1 Penaeus chinensis | reverse complement strand
ATTTTTATATATAATAATATAATTTTTTATATATTATAAAATATATATTTTAAATAAAATATATATATATATTTTATATATATTTATATATATATAAACACACGGTTAAAAATGGCAAAGTTTTAAAAGCACACCCAGTGTCCCCTTTCACCCTATTTTCCTATTCCGCGAAAGAAAAGGGAAATCTACAGAGCAGATAATGCTCGAATAAACACACATTCCGCTTCGTATCTCTCCTCGCCGCCGCTCGCGCAGGGAAGGTGCCAATCAGCGGCCCCCGCCCCCCAGGTTTCCCGGGGCCCCTTGCGTTCTTTTTCCCCCCGTGACGCCCGGGCTCGTCTTTCGTCCGCTGTTGAAGTGACTTTCCCTTCCTCTTTTCTTCTTCTTCTTTTACTTCTTTCTCTCTTTCTTTTTATTCGTTTGTTCTTCTGTTTCTTCTCCCTTGTCTGTTTTCTTCTTGTCTCTCGTCCTTTTCTATTTCTATTTTTCTATTCTTCTTCTCTTCTCTTCTTTTTATTATTCTTCTTTCCCTTCTTCGCTTCTTCTTCTTCCGTTTTTTTCTTCTTTTTCTTTTCCTTTTCCTCTTCTTCTTTTATATTTCTCTTCGTCTAATATTCCTAATTCTTCTTCAGCATCTTCTTCTTTGTATTCTTTCCCTTCCCCGCCCTTTTTTTCTTTCTTCTGTTTCTTTTTCCTTCCCCTTTTTCTTCTTTTTTCTTCTTTCCCCCTCCCCTTCCTCCCCTCCTCCCCTCCTCCCCTCCTCCTCCTCCTCCTCCTCCTTCCTCCTCCTCCCCTCCTCCCCCTTTCCCCCTCCTCCCCTCCTCCCCCTTCCCCCTCCTCCTCCTCCCCCTCCTTCCCCCCTCCTAGTTTTTATGTTGTTGTTTTTTTCAGAAAAAGACGTTATTTGTTCTTGTTTTTATTACTTGTCTGTTTTGTTGCGGCTGTTGTCCTTGTTGGTATTATTAACAACGATACAAATTATAATGATTATTATTATCATTATGGATTACTATTGTTCTTATTGATATTATGATAATTTGTAGGGGCAGCATTATCATTATCTTTTTAACATTATAATTATTACTATCATAGTATGATGGTCATCATCTTTATCTATCTTATCATTATCATCTTTCATTATTACTATTATTATTAATATAACTTTCATTGTTATCATTACTATTATATTCATCTTTCACCTCCGTACGATCTTAAGAAAAAGATTGTTACTCCCTTTCTCATAACTCTAAGTCTAAGGAATTCAAACTAAGTTCAATAAAAGACAAATAAGGCGTAGCAAACATCCTGGAACTGTGTTTACCATCAAATACATATTAAAAAAAAAAAAAAAAAAAAAAAAAACGAAGAAAATCAAAACAAAAAAATGCTCCTGTACTTCATTTTCACACACAAAAAAAAAATCTTATTCTTATTTTCCTCTTTATAATTAAATTCAAAGAGGGATTATTCATGGGGGTTTATCATTTAATCAATTAATTCAGAGTTGGAGAAAATTCTTTCCCGGATTTTTAAAAATTAGACGTCTTCATTTACCACAAAAATCATGCCATATTTTCCATACGAGATGAGAGTCTGGGAAGAAATTCACCTGCCAATGAAATCAATCATGCAATATTTTCAGTTGCAATTGGTAAATGTTTTGTCTGTAAAACATACATTCATTTAACGTATCATTTAAACATTATGATAATAATAATATTTGAAATACGTACAATAAAAACAATAATAGTAATAATGATAATGACGATGATGATAATAATGCTAATGATAATAATAATGCTAATAATTATAGCAATAATAGTAATTATGATAATAATAATGCTATCAAGAAAGCTAATGAGGTTGATGATAATGATAATAATAATAATAACTATAATGATAATTATGATAGTAATGATATCGATAATTATAATGATAATGAGAATAATACAAATAATAACAATAATAAGTATAACAATAAAAATAATGATAATGATAAAAATAACAATAGTGATAATGATCATTATCATTTTAATCAAAATTATAATAATAATAACAGTAATGATAATGATAATCATTATTATGACACTACAGTAATAATAATAATATAATTGAAATAATAATAATAATAATGGGTATAATGATATTAATAATGATAATAATAATAAAAGTAATAATGATAATAATAATAACAATAATAATGATGATAATAATAATAATATCATTAATAACAGTAATGATAATGATAAGGAAATTATAATGATAATAATGGTAACAACAATAATAATAATAAGGGTAGTAGTGATAATAATGATGATAATGATAATAATAATAATAATAATAATAATAATAATGATAATACTAATAACAATGATAATAATAACAACAACAATACTACTAATAATAATAATGGTAATAATAATGATACTGATTATAATAATAATAATAATAATTATAATAATAATATTAATGATAATAATAATAATAATTATAATAATAA
>NC_061834.1:29857729-29860229 GCF_019202785.1 Penaeus chinensis | reverse complement strand
TACGAATCAAGGAAAAAAAAAAAACTTTCCGGGCAACATAAACAATATGTAACAAACCATTACTGTTATCTAAGCCATTCCTCCTTTCATGTTTCTATTACAGTTCAATTTCATCCAGTCTGGTAAAAGTATCATATTTTGGTCCACTGGAGATGATGATAACATTTCTTTTTCAAGACTGAGGTTTTGCAATGTCGAATAACGAAAGTAAGTTATGCATTTTCTGTTGAGTTGCAATTTTGCGAAATAAGATGTTTAGGGTTTTCAAAAAAGCAATAGATGTGCGAGGGTGCTGAGGAAAACGAACCTAAATTCGTCTTAGAGAGAAAGAGAGGGAGGGAGGGATTAGGGAAAGGAGGGAAGGGAGAGAGAGAGAGAGAGAGAGAGAGAGAGAGAGAGAGAGAGAGAGAGAGAGAGAGAGAGAGAGAGAGAGACAGAGAGAGAAACAGCAAGAAAGACAGATATGTAGATAGATAGATAGATAGACAGACAGCCAGACAAAGAGGTAGAGAAGATCAGCAACATAGATGGATCAAGAGGCAAAGAGTGGGAAGAGAAAGATAGAGAGAAAGAGAGTGAGACAGAAAGAGGGACACAAGAGACAGACTATCTTTAACATCTATCAGCCTGAGCTAAAGATAAGGATAAGGATAGTTCCGGATATAGCATTGACTCAATTACCCTTTACTTAGTTTCCCGACGATAATAATTTACCTTTCACCTGTATTCGTGGTTATATAAACGTCTCTCTCTCTCTCTTGGGGCTAAAGTCTTTATCTTTATCTAACTATCTATCTACCTGCTGTGTGTCACTTTTTGTCTACCTTTTTATATATCTATCTCTCTCCTTATATATATCTAAGAGAGAGAGAGAGAGAGAGTGAGAGAGAGAGAGAGAGAGAGAGAGAGAGAGAGAGAGAGAGAGAGAGAGAGAGAGAGAGAGAGAGAGAGAGATAAATAAATAAATAAATAAATAAATATATATGAAGGAAGAGAGAGTCGAAGGATAGATAGATAGATAGATCAAGAGTGAGACAAATAGATAGGTAGATAGATAGACAAGTAAACTGAGAAGGAGACAAACAGATACATAGATAAATAGATAGATAAAGCGAAAGACAAACATACAGATTGACATATCGATAAAGAGAGACAAAGAGATAGACAGACAGATTGGTAGACAATGAAAGAGAGAAACAAAGAGATATAGCTAAATAGATTAAGAGAGAGAGCGGCAAACGGAGAGATAGATCGATAGACTAACAGATAAAGAGCGACAAGCAGATAGACAGATATATATATAGATATATATGGTTACACATATATAAAGAGATAGAGAAACAGATAGATAGATAGAAAGATAGACAGACAGACAACTAATAGATAGATAATAAACAGATAAAGATAAAGAGACCGAGAAGGGATATGACTGAAGAGATGATAAAGCAAAGTGATGATTTCAATGTGCTGTTCACTCAAGTGGAGCTTGATGCCGCTTTTTCAAAAGAAAAACCCACTGCTCCTGGGAAGGATGGCGTCACTTATGATGTCATTAGGCTGCTGAGAAATGCACCTGGTGATCCTGTACTCGCATTATATAATCTGGTTTATGAGAAAGGAGTGCTGCCAAACTCTTGGACAGAGTCATTAATACAATGCCAAAGCTAAACAGTTTGATTAATTATAGACCGATTTCCCTCACCAGTTGTTTATGTAAAACTTTTGAAAGGATGATATTAAATAGACTTGTATATAAAATAAGATAACTATTATCGAGTAATCTTCATGGATTTTTACCAGGAAAGAATGTCCAAGATTGCATTACGATCTTTCTCAAAACTCTTGGGACACCAGTTTCATTGTCTTTCTGGATCTTAAATCAGTATTTGATATTGCCAATCCTCATATCTTACACGAACAGGCTAATGTGGGAATAGAAGACATCTCCTAAGATGGATTAGTGTCCATATTCAAAATGGAACATCAAGTGTACTTTTCCAGGGGTTCATAAGCGCTCAGAAAGACATGATGCTGGGAACACCACAAGGCGGAGTATTGAGCCCCCTTTTTGTTCAGTGTGATAAAGAATGCATTTATCAAACGTTATCAGGTGAAGGTCAATGGTCTTGTATTGAGTTATGCTGGTGATATATAACAGTTGTGTCCTATGGGTAATGAACTAGGACTAGTTATCTACACAGATAAAACGAAACTAGAAAAGTCACAACTGTAAAGATAGAAACAAGATATTTAAGTTAAATGGTATGGCTAATGAACAGGTTGAGACCTATAAATATCTAGGAGTCATGGTTCCTCATAAGCCAGAACATGTTAAATGCTCAAATCAGAAATGTAGGAGTAGACGGACTGCCTTAAGATCAGTTTTTGGCAACAACGTCACGTCTGGAGCGAATATCAGAATTGTAAGTTTTATTAGTGTACACTGCATATATACGACCACTATTAATCACCCAATCAAGTAGATCGAGATAGATAGTTA
>NC_061834.1:29827729-29837729 GCF_019202785.1 Penaeus chinensis | reverse complement strand
ACTGAGTCACCACTAGGGGGATGGATATCGGTTATTCACGGGAGTTGTGGAGTTTTCTTTCCCTTTCTTCCTCCTCTCTATTTCTGTTTCTGTTTGTGTGTGTTTCTGTGCCTATTATTACGTTATTGTTTTATTTGGAAGTCTGTGTGTATTAGATTTTCTGTATATACCTCTTTCTTTCTTTTTACACACTCTCTCTCTCTCTCTCTCTCTCTCTCTCTCTCTCTCTCTCTCTCTCTCTCTCTCTCTCTCTCTCTCTCTCTCTCTCTCTCTCTCAGTCACCATATTTAGAAGATAAAGTTAGCGACTAAACCTACCATCCAAAGGTTTAAGAAAAGGTGGATTTAAAGAGATGCAAATTGATCACTTAAAACCGAGAAGAATCGTGCCCTTAAATACTACCCCTTGCAATTGCTGTCAGCATTGAAAGATGTTAAAAGAAATGAGAGGCATTATGCTTTCACTCGCTTGCAGGATATGCAACTGAGTCATTATTTTGACCGTGGAGTAATGTGTTACCTATGCTGTTTTGGGGCTAACGTTTACGGAGAACACAGAGAGGGAGAGAGGGAGGGAGACTGTCAGGAACAGAGGAGCCTGCAATAGGAACGGAACCCTTTGAAGTGTAATGATAATAATTGTAAATGGGAAAGCAGAGAGGATTTCACAGCAGAGAATGCTATTATGATATCGCACACACACGCAATTTACATGTAGTACATACATGCATAGAAAGAAACACTGCCAACTGTGTTTGTTCAACATACAAAATCACACCCACACAGTATACACCAGTGTGTGTGTGTGTGTGTGTGTGTGTGTGTGTGTGTGTGTGTGTGTGTGTGTGTGGGTATGTAGATATGTATGTATATATGTATATATGTGTGTATGTCGCAGAACGACATAGATCGCACTCGCCGAAAGAGCCACTAAGCGAGAATTTGCACGATTGAGAGGAACGAACTGCGAGCAAAATAAAAGGCAAGAGAGAGAGTGAAGTAATAAGGTAGGGAGAGATTAATTATGGGACGGAAAGTCAGGGGAGAAGAGGAGGGAGCGAAATTAGAGAAAGGGAGATAGGGAGAGAAGAGATAACGGGGAAGGAGGGTGAGCGAAGTGTGGCGAGGTGGGAAGAGAAAGGGAGAACAGAGAGAGACAGACACAAAGACAAGGAGAGGAGGAAAAAGAGAGGAGCATATAGAAAAAGTTGGAGGATGATAATATACGGAGGGAGAGAAAGAGGGAATGACAAAGAAATGGAGGCTCGAAAACGTAGAGAGAGAGAGAGAGAGAGAGAGAGACAGATAGAGATAGACATAAACAGAGGCAGAGGCTGACGAGTTGAGACAGAATCAGCGAAAGAAAGAAAGAGAGAGAGAGAGAGAGAGAGAGAGAGAGAGAGAGAGAGAGAGAGAGAGAAAGAGAGAGAGAGAGAGAGAGAGAGAGAGAGAGAGAGAGAGAAAGAGAGAAAAGAGAGAGAGAGAGAGAGAGAGAGAGAGAGAGAGAGAGAGAGACATAAACAGAGGCAGAGGCTGACGAGTTCAGACAGAATCAGCGAAAGAAAGAAAGAGAGAGAAAAGAGAGAGAGAGAGAGAGAGAGAGAGAGAGAGAGAGAGAGAGAGAGAGAGAGAGAGAGAGAGAGCAAAACTAAACAAACAAAGGTTACACAAGCCAAATATTACAAAGACACCTAAATCAAGCAGACAGCTCAGTGCCGATCGACACACCAGCGGAAACACGAAAGGGGAAGAGGAGACCGAGACAGGATGAAAGACAGGGAACGAGAAACGGTGATAATGAGAGGAAAGAAGAAAAAACAGCGAGAGACAAGGGAGACGCAGAGAACTAATGGCAGGTGTGACAAAGACGAAGATTAATTCATTTCTTCGGAAACGGAGGGTCTACTGTACCTTCCGCTGGGGATGGTTGGGTTGCGTCTTGTCTCCTGATGAGGTTGTTTGGTTGTTTCCGTAGTTTGTTCGTTTGTCTGTTGGTTGTTTGGTTGTTTCCGTAGTTTGTTTGGTTGTTTGGTTGTGTCCGTAATTTGTTTGGTTGTTTGTTGGTTGTTTCCGTAGTTTGTTCGGTTGTTTGTTGGTTGTTTGGTTGTTTCCGTAGTTTGTTCGGTTGTTTGTTGGTTGTTTGGTTGTTTAAGGGCTGTCTGTAGGTTGTTTGGTTGTATAGGTTGTTTGCTTTTGTAAGTTGTTTGGTTGTTTGCAGGTTGGTTAGATGTTTGGTTGTCTTTGGGCTGTTTGGTTGTCTGCTGGTTGCTTGGTTGTCTTTCGGCTGTTCGGTTGTATAGGTTGTTTGTAGGTTGGTTTGTTGTTTAGTTGTCTGTTGACAATAACCACTCCAAAAATAATGTTAACAATATCAATAGTTACAAAATCTAATAGGAAAAAATCTTGAAACAGCTTTACACTAAACACCAAGGCTTAAATCACACTTAGCACGCATAGAAACCTTTACCACCTTCCTCTCCCCCCTCCCCCCCCCCCCCCCCCCCCACCTCTCCAGGACATCTCAAGTTCCCATCTCATTGCTAGGTTAATGGTCCATGTTGCGTGGGTTGCAAAAGATTGGCGTATATTGCACACTCCCACACTGATCTTAGTTGGGCAAGGATATGTGTGTGGGTGGGTGTGTGTGTGTGGGTGGGTGTAGGGTGTTCGTGTGTGTGTGTGTGTGTGTGTGTGTGTGGGTGTGTGTGTGTTCGCGGGTGTGCGTGACAAATAGTTAGGTAAATAAACAGATAGATGATGGTGTTTTTTCATTTTTTCTTTTTTCCTTTTTTTTATCTAAATGTATTTAAAATTGCACTGCGTCTAATACGGCCGAATTAGCAGAAGAGCATACTGGGTAAGTTCGTTGCTAATAATACAATACTGAAGACAATCCAAATTATTACAGTAAATTGCTTACTATGCGTCGGCAGTTTTGAAAGCTCACATCATCTCATCTCTTTTCCCAGTATAAGTAACCAAAACCTGATATATGTCTTACATGATTAACGACTCTGACCTTTAAGAAACATTTGCTCATTATCTCCATGAAAAATGCTCTTAGAAATTTGAAAGGAATGTTAAATTTTCTTCCGCCTGCCATTTGCAATAAGTGCTTGGCAACAAAACCATAGCCTAATGCAATATATCACATCCAGAAAAGCGAGTTTCACAGCCTGTATATTCTCCTACCCAAAATATAACAAATATAAGTTTATTTACAGAAAATAAGTAAACCTAGTATTTTTCTCACAAAATATCCTTGTAATTTAGGTGTTTTATGCGAGGGTGGTTCTTATACGCCGGTAAATATGGCGTATATAAATGCATGTATATGTATGTGTATATATATTAGAGAGAGAGAGAAAGAGAGAGCGAGAGAGGGAGAGAGAGAGAGAGAGAGAGAGAGAGAGAGAGAGAGAGAGAGAGAGAGAGAGAGAGAAAGAAAGAGAGGGATATATAGATCCCAGCAGAATGGCGAGCCTCTCTCTCCTCTTCATTCTTTCCTTTAATGTGCTAGATTGTGAGCAGTAATGCGTATAATTCATCACATTAAGATTTTGTAAGATACGAAGAAAAAAAAATCCCGGATGCTTTTTAATTCATCATTGCCTTTTTCCTTCTCTCCACCAACCACTCTATCGTTCTAGCTCTTTCAGTTTCTAGTTATCTGTCTTTTTCTCTCTGTCTTTCTCTTATATCTGAAATTCTCGTATTCTCTCTCTCATTGGCTTTCTCTAATTTTCTTATTCTCTCTTTCTCTCTCTCTCTCTCTCTCTCTCTCTCTCTCTCTCTCTCTCTCTCTCTCTCTCTCTCTCTCTCTCTCTCTCTCTCTCTCTCTCCTCTCTCTCTCTCTCTCTCTCTCTTTCTCTCTCTCTCTCTCTCTCTCTGTATATATATATATACATATATGTATATCCATCTATCTATCTATCTATTTGTCTATCTCTATATCTTTCTCTTTCTTTCTCTCACTGACGCAAACTGAATTTCTGAACTTTCACTAGCTGAGTACCCTCCGCCATCCGATTTCACAATAAATAAAAATTCATTTATCGAGTATCGGCTTGGTCTTGTGCAACGTCCAGTGTACTTAACTCAAAGGCCAAATGTAGGAAACTCTCTTCATTTTTTTTTTTTTTTTTTTTCACTAAACTATCAAGCTTTAGTCCTTGAGTCTTGCTTCCTGAGTAAAATCATTTACCTCGATCTTGTAGCCGCAGAGTAGTCAGCAGTAGCCTCGGATAGAAGAAAGTAGAGAAAAATAATGTCTGTAAGATTGCAGTCCATTTTTTATATCTTGTTGTTTTTGTTTTTCGTTGTTCTTTAATCGTGTGAAGATTATAATTCTGTTATCAAGGTGATTACCTATTAACCATAAACAACTATAAATATATACTTCTGTTATTATGTCTGTTCCGAAGACTATAATTCCGTTAATAGAATCCTTATTTATTGATCATCAAATCTGAAATAAATGCTCTTGATAGAAGAGAATAAACATAAATGGATCTTGTGAGTGAAGACATATAAGAAAAATACTTTCTCCATGACAAATATATATATATATTTTTTTTGTTTAATCATAAGAAAATCCCATGTGACTTATTCTCAAAAGTGTTTCTGGCACAAAATATACAAATCAAAAACGAAACTGGAAATACAAAGTGAGTAAATAAGAGGATGAAACAAGTTGAATGAGGAGAATAATCTAGAAACTAAAAAAGAAAAGACATTATTATTGTTATTGTTATCATCATTATGTCTGTTAGCATCATGATTATTAATATAATTTATATTCTCAGATCTGTTATTAATATCATCATCATTTTCAATTATATTATCATCATTATTATAATTTTCAATTCTTTTATCATCATAATCATTGTATTATTATTATTATTATTATTATCATTATCATTATCATTATCATTATTATTATCATTATTATTATTATTATCATTATTATTATTATTATTATCATTATTATTATCATCATTGTTATCATTATTATTCCTATCATTATTATTATCTTTACTATTATTCTTATTATCATTATTACTGTTATTATTATTATTATCATTATTATCATTATTATCATTATTGTTATTATTATTATTATCATTATTAATATCATTGCATTTATTGCAGCATTATTATTATTGTTATCATTACCGTTGTCATCATAATTTTTACTATCATTAATATCATTATTATAATAATTTTCATTACATCATTATTGTTATTAATAGTAGTACTATCATTATTACTTTTATCATCATTATTATCATTATTATCATATTCATTATTGCTATTATTATTATTGTTATTATTATTATTATTATTGTTATCATTATTATTATCTTTAATTATCATTATTGTTGTTGTTGTTATTATCATTATTAACATAATTGTTATTGTTATCATTATTATTATTACTATTATTATGCGTATTATTATCATCATTGTTATCCTCATCAACACCAACATTTTCTTAGTTATGTTCATAATAACTACCTTATTTACCTTGGTATTTACAAACATATTTCTTACATACTTACTTTTTTAATTTAAGTGTTAAGTACTTACGCACTTAGAAACTTACAAACTCATCATCATTCCATCTCCATTTTTCATATTTTCTCTTCCTCTTCCCTTGCCTTTTCCTTTCTTTCTTTCCTTCTATTGTGTTACGAAATCGATTTAAGTTATCTCCCGCGGACTGATATTTTAATTAAGTTGATTTGTTCTTTCTTTGTTTTCTCGTAAATAGAAACAAAGGAGAAAAAATCGAAAACAAACAAAGATCATACTGGGGATTAAATATCCTGTTTATTTAATGCAGAAATGTATCCTTTGCATTACGATTAAGAAAGCTTTATATGTCGTATATAGAGGGGAGATCATCTATCATTTCCAAATATCAACTCTCTACATCGGCAGCAATAGTGAAGGAGACATCTAGCTTATGTAAATCTTGTGTTTGTTTATTTTCATTTTCAATCTATGCTTGACAATATATATGAATTCTTTTACTATCATCAGGAGTCATTCATTCTCACAAAAGAACAGATCCTATTAAACAAAAACTTTAAACACCCATAGTATGTATAAATGAACAGCAGCAAGGACACTGTATATGGACCAGTCAGCTAAGGTAGATTTACTGTGGCTGACTGGGAGTAGTGTAGGTTTGAGCTTCCTACAGTCTGTATTCTCTTATAACCTTTCTCATACCCCAGTGGATTCGTATTCTTAGATGATTGGTACACAATAAATATAAATGAATATTCATATTATCTACATACATATATATATATATATATATATATATATATATAATATGCATATATATTATATATATACATAATATATATATACATTATATATATACACACACATACACACACACACACACACACACACACACACACACACACACACACACACACACACACACACACACATATATATATATATATATATATATATATATATATATATATATATATATATATATATATATATATATATATATATATATACAGAGAGAGAGAGAGAGACATATATACAAATACATATACATATATATGCATATATATACATATATATGTATATTTATATAAATGTGTGTATGTGGGTGTGTATATATATATATATGTGTGTGTGTGTGTGTGTGTGTGTGTGTTATTTGCGTGTGTGTGTATGTATATTTGTGTCTGTGTGTGTGTGTCTGTGTGTGTCTGTGTGTGTATGTGTGTGTGCGTGTTACATATATATTATATATATATATAACATATGTACATATATGTATACATATATATATATATATATATATATATATATATATATATATATATTTATGTATGTATATATGTATATATATATGTATGCATGTATGTATGTATGTATGTATGTATGTATGTATGTATGTATGTATGTATGTATGTATGTATGTATGCATGTATGTATGTATGTATGTATGTATGTATAGAAAGAAAGAGATAGACAGAGAGACAAACCGTCAGACAAAGACCGGTTAACATCAAACTGATCAGTTGCAATCTGAATCGGATGAGCTAGGAACTCTAAAAAGTGCCCTCGAGAATTCTGGCTTAATAGCAGAGACGTGACAGAAGAGATGGATATAGATGAGGACGCCTGACTTACACGCCAAGAAGATGTCGAGTTAAATCAAAATATGAATCATTTCTTTCTTAATCCAGGACGCGGTGTTAAGCAGGATGTAGCAGCAGGTAGAGTTATGAACAGGACGTTGCATTATCCTGCATAATAAGGATGTAACGTTGTATAGCAATAAGCAGGACGTGATGTTAAGCAGAACGTAGTGTTACAAGCGGGATATGCGTTAGATAGTGATAAGCAGTAAGGAGTGAGAAGCAAGACGGAGTAGGATGTAGTGTTGCAAGCAGGACGTAGTGTTAAGTAATATGTAGTGTTAAGCAGGGCGTAGTACTAAGCAGGACGAAGGAGGATGCAGTGCTATAAGCAGGGCGTAATGTTAACCAAGACGTAGTAGTGTGTAGTGTTATATGTAGGATGTGTTAAGCAGGACGTAGCAGGAAGCACTATTATAAACAGTAGCTAGCAGAATGTAGAGGACGAAGTGTTAAGCGGAAAATAACAGGCCGTAGTATTATAAGGAGGACGTAGTGTTAAGCAGTACGTAGCAGGCCGTAGTATTATCAGCTAGACATAGTGCTAGGCATAACATAACAGACCGTAGTATTATAAGCAGGATGTAGTGTTAAGAAGGACATAAGGCTCGAAGTTTTTCTTCAGCCAAGGGCTAAGGGAACATTCCCCTACAGAAGAGTGAATGATGACCTCTGTTCTATTTTAATCCGAAAAGTTCTTAAACGAGACAATTCTCCCATGACACGTTCGTGGAACAATGACTGGAGGCATGTTCTCATTGTCTATGCTTCTAATCGACAACAATAGAGAGTGTTCTTGAGATCTCCGGAGTTGCGGATTCAAGCCCGCCTCTGACTTATGATGATGACGAGTACATAACAGGCCGTAGTTTTATAAGCACGACGCAGTGTTAAGCATAACATGACAGGCTGTAGTATTATAAACAGGCCCTAGTATTAAACGCAAATCAGAGGCTGACTTTGCCTCGAGGGAGAAAGAAGACACTCAGAGACAAGACAGATGAGATGCAAATATTATTCATATGTTGATCAATTTGGCTTCAGACGTTTAATTGTGGGATTTCCTTTCGTGTGGATTTGTTTTCCCTTTTTATTCCCTTGTGGATTTCCTTCCTCTTATGTAATTTCTTTATTTTTCTTGGTTTCCGATTATTTTAATGAATGAAAATATAATCTAGTTAATAGCACAATACACAACCACAAGCAACATATTTCATCTCGTAGAGTATTGGATGAAAACTTGAAGTGGGCTAAAATTATGTACATTTTTCTTAATTTCGTTACCAAACTTTGCTGAATTATTGTATCTCATTTCAGATGGTGGCGAGAATTTATAATTAAAAAGTTACTTTTTCATGTAAATGCTTTATAAAGTTTATCACTACCTATGCAAGAAAAGAACAAGGGTGTACTCAGTTACAATATATATATATATATATATATGAATATGTATACATGTGTATATATATAACTACATATATAAATGTAAATACACACAGACACACACACACACACACACACATATATATATATATATATATATATATATGTGTGTGTGTGTGTGTGTGTGTGTGTGTGTATGTATGTGTGTATATATATACATATTTATACATATATACATACGTACATATATATATAAATATGTGTGTGTATATATATATATGTATATATACATATATAATCGTACACACATATATAAATATATATATACATATATATATATATATATATATATATATATATATACGTACATATATAGACATATATAAATATATATACATATATAAATACATATATGCATATATATATTTACATATATATATACAAATATATGCATATGTGTATATATATATGCATATACATACATATACATACATACGTATATATATATATATATATATACATATATATATATATATATGCATTTGTGTGTGTGTGTACTGTATTTACTGTATATGCTGACTTGATGTCTTATTGCTTTCGAATTCTTTATAATTCACATGCTTTTAATTGACTTATGTTTTGCTCATTTATTGTTTTGTCGTTTGTTATCAACATTTTCAAAAAGAAAATAGAAGATACTAAAACAGGAAAATAGGGATAAAATAAAACAATCAGTATAGAGAGGATAAAAAAGGAAAAAGATAAGAAAAGTGCAAAGTCGGAGTGAGAGAGAGAGAAAGAAAAGTGACTTTTATCGCGAAATCGAAAAATGGACAAGAAAAGAGAGAAATAAAAAGAAAAAGAAAAAGAGAGTGGTGGTGGTGGTGGGGGGGGGGGTAAGGAGAAGCACTTTCTCAGCATTTTACTTTTAACCTATTATACTCCCTTTCCCCCTCCCCCTCCCCTCACCCTTTTATCTCCCCCCCCCCCCACCTCTATAACCACACTAGCCCTGCCCCGCACCCCAGCTCGTGTGTGTGTGTGTGTGTGTGTGTGTGTGTGTGTGTATGCGCGCGTGTATATGTGCGTGTATGTGTGTGTGTGTGTGTGTGTGTGTGTGTGTGTGTATGCGCGCGTGTATGTGTGCGTGTGTGTGTGTGTGTGTATGCGCGCGTGTATGTGTGTATGCGAGCGTGTATGTGTGTGTGTGTGTGTGTGTGTGTGTGTGTGTGTGTGTGTATGCGCGCGTGTATGTGTGCGTGTGTGTGTGTGTGTGTGTGTGTGTGTGTTTAAAATACCAACCTCGTCTCCGACCTCAATGATTTCAAAACCCCTCCATCTAGCCTGGATGCGCCTCCTTCTCTCCCTCCCTCCCTCCCCATTTCCTTTCTTTCTCTCTCTTCTATTTCCTCTTTCCCTCCCTCTCTCCCACTTCCTTTC
>NC_061834.1:29795229-29797729 GCF_019202785.1 Penaeus chinensis | reverse complement strand
AGAAGCCTAACTTGGAATAACTCTATTTGGCGTAAGCTGTTTGGATAAAATCTGATCTGTTTTCACTCATGAGGAATTTGGTATGGTGGTGAGCGAGTGTGTGTGTGTGTGTGTGTGTTCGTGTGTGTGTGTGTGTGTGTGTTCGTGCGTGTGTGTGTGTGTGTGTGCGTGTGTGTGTGTGTGTGTGTGTGTGTGTGTGTGTGTGTGTGTGTGTGTGTGTGTGTGTGTGTGTGTGTGTGTGTGTGTGTGTGTGTGTGTGTGTGTGTGTGTGTGTGTGTGTGTGTGTGTGTGTGTGCGTGTGTGTGTGTGTGTGTGTGTGTGTGTGTGTGTGTGTGTGTGTGTGCGTGTGTGTGTGTGTGTGTGTGTGTTTCATTATGTAATGCCATGTACACAACACGAAAAAGTGCACAAATTGGTTTACAATAACATGATCACGTCGACTTCCTGTCCATGGAAAATTGCATCAGGTATTATGTAAACGTTGAATTACTTCTTGCAAGGGATTCAAAAATCTCAGAAATTCTAGGCAGGAGAATTTAAAGGGTTAGTTCGCAAGGGCCTGAATGCACTACTACGGCCCAGCAAGTTGCAATGAAATTTCGCTGAGCTTACAATGCAACATCAACTAGAATGAACTCTATCCAACGGTTTAATCGGCTTGTTGATGTTTTGTTTTATTTTTTCAGTATTTAAGAACAATTGTAGGGTAAGATAAACGATTTAAAACTACGCAGCAACTTTACACTCTACGATATATTGAAAAGATTACTTTCATTGTAACCTGAACAAAAAAAACACTGAAGAAAGGAATACTATATATTGTTATGAAATATCTCCCCCATAAATACAACACTAATATTTGTGAATTGTAAGAGGTTATAGATTTCTGGAACTCACACACCCAATTTTTTTTTTTTTTTAATTAAAAAAAAAATACAAAAAAAAGTTCAAAAGCTGAATGAAGGAAGAATTGAACCAAATTTTATTTCTTTTCTATTTTCCATTTTCTTCCACTTCTCCTGGCTTCATTGTTATTACAATCCCAGAAAATAAGAAATTGGCAACTCACCCCGGATGTCAGTGTATTCCAATTCGTCAAGTTCTGATCAGCTGATATTTACTATTTATGTTTGAATTTGTTTTGAAACTTATATGCAATATTTCTTATGATTGTTTTTTTTTTTCTCTCTCTCTCTCTCTCTACCATTCTTGGTTCGCATTGATTTATCTGTATTATCATTTTTCTCTGCCGGATGCCCTTCCTGCAGCCAATCCTCCCTAATTGTCCGGTGTTGAAACTGGAACCCTTACTGTCTTGCGAAAGTGAAGATTTGTGTATGTTAAAAGTGAAGATTAGTGTATGTTAAAAGTGAAGATTAGTGTATGTTAAAAGTGAAGATTAGCATAAGTTAAAAGTTAAGATTGATATATGTTAAAAGTGAAGATTGATATATGTTAAAAGTTAAGATTGATATATGTTAAAAGTGAAAATTGGTATATGTTAACTAGCATAGGTAGTGAAGCCACAGTCTAGTTCAGTGATTTACAACTTGGGGTTCAAAGCCCAAGTTCGAAATCTGAAGTTCTTTGATAGATGTATTAATATTATTCCCGCTAAATGTAAACCTTTGATTCTTTTCTTTTCTTTTCTAGGCAAAGAATGTTGCTGGTCAAATAGAATTGTTTCGCTGAGTAGGCAGACCCCTAAAAATAATAATAGATAAAGGTAAAATAGATAAATAAGTAAATAGATAAAAGGACCGTCGAAAAAAAATTATCCTAATAAAAGGGTTTCCGTTGTGGAAAGGGGGGGGGGGGGGAATCTACGAGGGAGACTGTTATTATTATTATTATTATATTTAATTTTGATACTACTATTGTTACCATTCTCATTATTATAATTATTATTACCATTGTTATCATTATTATCACCAATATGATTAATATTATAATTGTTATCATTATCATTATTATCACCAATACGATCATTATCATAGTCATTATCATTACTTTTTTTCTTTATTATTACCACCAGTATTATTGTCATCAATCGCTCGCAATGAAAAATAAACCTTATACACAAACGAACAAAGACAGTTCAGCAGAGGATAAGATCACATCTATTGAGCACACACACCTTCTTACATTCCAGCTTAGTCAGGCTGACAGTATGATCCTCCCAAAGCAGTTTCATACTTAATGAAAAGGAAAAGAAATCTTGCCGTAGAGAAAACAAGAGCTAAAGGACGCTGGGAAAAGGTGGTGTCGATAACCTGGCCGGAAATAAGAAATAAAAAACTGTATTGCAGTTACGTAATGTCATGAACCGGATATCACTCGCTAGATATGTACATTTTGACGTGTGTGTTTGTTTGCGTTTGCATGCATATGTACACACACACATGCATACACACTCACACACACATACACACATATATGTGTGTATGTGTGTGTGTGTGTGTGTGTGTGTGTGTGTGTGTGTGTGTGTGTGTGTGTGTGT
>NC_061834.1:29790229-29792729 GCF_019202785.1 Penaeus chinensis | reverse complement strand
GTATCGCTCCTATATAACAACAGAATAGAGATAACATATACAAACAAACAAAAATGAAAAATAAGCATATAAATTTTAAAATGAATCAAATAAGGAAAAAAATAATAAATAACGCAAATAAATTGAAAAAGAAGCTATGATTATCGTTCACGAAACAAGAAAATATACAAATAAAAAAAATAAACATAGAAAAAAAAAACTAACACGTAAGTTAAAAAGAAAAATGAAACAATACAAAAAAAAATTAACAGAATTGAGATAACACGAGTTTGGTTAATAATTTGATCATAGAATTACCTGTGTTGTTTACCACATTAACAATTTAATACTGAGGTAATATAATTAAGTGAAGTAATTAGATTAGGCGGTCCATCGGTGCCGAAGAAGATTGGGGCGTTGTATCAAGAATGAGTAATTAGACAGAAAATAAAATAAAATCCAGGAAGGGTAAAGGGAAGGAGAGGGAACTGAAACGTGGAAAAGGGAATATATATATGTGCGTGTGTGTGTGTGTGTGTGTGTGTGTGTGTGTGTGTGTGTGTGTGTGTGTGTGTGTGTGTGTGTGTGTGTGTGTGTGTGTGTGCGTGTGTGTATGTGTGTGTGTGGGAGGGGAAGGAAGGATATAAGAACAATGAACGACGGAAAGTGAGAATGATAAGAGCGGGGAAAGGAGATACGATAGGGAGATACGATAGGGAGAGAGAGAGAGAGAGAGAGAGAGAGAGAGAGAGAGAGAGAGAGGGGGGGGGGGGAGAGCGAGAGAGAGCGAAAGAGAGCGAGATTGAGAGAGAGAGAGAGAGAGAGAGAGAGAGAGAGAGACTCTTACTACATGCTCCCTCTTCTTCCCTCCTGTCCTATCCTATACCTCTCCTTCCTCCTCTCTCCCTCTCCTCTCCCCTATCCTATGCCCACACTTCTGTCTTTGCTCTGGGAAGAGTCTAAACCATACGCCGAAATCTAATCCCCTTCGCCTGCGATCCCTATCCTACGCCCCCTTCTAGGGGAGCCTTTCCGCACAGACCTCGCTCTCCGCGCGAGCTCGATGCTAAGCGCCTTGCCGGTGTACCTCTATACAGTAGCGTTCTAGTCGGTAACTAGTGCCCACATCCTTCTCCTCATCGTCGCTGTGATCCCTTCCACCTTCCCATCAATCTCTCTCCCTCTCTCCCTACCTGTCCCCTCTTGCCGCGCGCGCCCTCCCGTTCCCCTAACCCTCCCTCCTCGTCCCTCACTCCTCTCCCATCTATACCGCTCATCCGCTTCGTCTCTATGGCTCCCTACTCCCTGGGGGGAGCATCCCACATTTGGCCCGCGCGTACTCCTTTATCCCTCCCCCTCTCCCTATCCTATCCCCCTCTCCCTCTCTCCCTATCCTGTTCCGCTTCAACCGCCCCTCAACACCCTGGCCGCTCCCCCTCCCATAATATGGCGCTCCGATTCCACGCGCCTACATCCCTATGCATCGCAACATTTCGAAGGGAAAAACATGCCTTTATCCTCCCCTCTCCCTAATCCAACCAGCCGGGCTATCTCTCCTCTAGATCGCCTATCCTGTCTACCCTTCACCTTTCCTCACCTCACAAACTAACACAACCAACACTAGCCTGGAAATTGGCAATTTGCATAACTATACCGAGTAACCCACCATTCCATCTTGTAAGTAGGGGAAGGTGAGGGGAGTAGGGAGAAAGAGAGGGGAATTAGCGGAAGGAGAGAGGCCGAGCATAGGGATGAGGGGAAGGAGGAGGAAAAGGGAGAAGCGAGAGAGGAGGGGGGAGAGGAGAGGGGGAGAGGGCGAGAGAAGGGGAAAGGCGAGAGAAGAGTGGGAAGAGAATAGGGAGAGAAGGGGAGGAAAGGGGAAGAGGACAAGGGAGAAGGAGGAGGAAAGGGAGAGGCGAAAGAGGAGAGGAAATTGACAGAGAGGTGAATTGGAAAACGACGAGGATTAGAGAAAGGAGAAGGGAAAGGGAAACGAAAGGAAGAGAACAAAAAAGGAAGAGGAGAAAAGAAAAAACCATGAAAAGAGATGTAAATAAAAAGGGAAAAATGAACAGGGAAAAAGAAAGCGGAAAGAAGCGGAAAGGGAAAAGAGAAGGGCGAAGACAGCGAACAGCGCCGCCAACAGCGCCCCCAGCCTCCCCCTCCCCCCCCTATTTAACCCCCTTACCCTCCTCCCTCTCCCCCCCCTTTTTCCCATCCCCACACTCCTTTCCCCCCTCTCTCCCTTTCCCTCCCA
Source organism: Penaeus chinensis (assembly GCF_019202785.1). NCBI lineage: Eukaryota > Metazoa > Arthropoda > Malacostraca > Decapoda > Penaeidae > Penaeus > Penaeus chinensis. The sequence continues at coordinate 29,790,493 of NC_061834.1, read as the reverse complement.
CTCTCCTTTTCCTATTCCCCCCTCCCTCTTTTCCCTATCCTTTAAACCCCCCTTTCCCCCCCCCTTTCCCCCCCCCCCCTCTCTCCCTCCCCCTCTCCCTATCCTAAACCCCCCTCCCTTCCTCCCTATCTCTCTCTCCCTCTCCCTATCCTATCCCACACTCCCTTCCTCCCTCTCTCCCTCTACCCTTCCCCTTCCCCAAACCTATCTCCTCTCCCCTTCTCCCCATCCTGCCCCCTTCCCGCCCCCCCCTCTTTCCCCCCC
>NC_061834.1:29780229-29785229 GCF_019202785.1 Penaeus chinensis | reverse complement strand
ACACATACACACACACACACACACACACACACATATATATATATATATATATATATATATATATATATATATATATACATATATATGTATATATATATACATAGAAAGATAGATAGTAAGATAGATACATGTTTGTATGTATATATATACATATGTGTGTGTGTGTTTGAGTGCATGTGTATGTTCTTTAATGCTTGTTAATGTACGAAAAAATGTGTACATAAGTAACATCTCACACCAACATTTCCCATTCACATTACCATTCCCATTCCCATTCCCATTTCCATTCCATTCCCATTCCCATTTCCCATTCCCATTCCTATTCCCATTCCCATTCCCATTTCCATTTTCATTTCCATTCCCATTCCCATTCCCATTACCATTCCTATTTCTCATTCCCATTCCCATTTCCATTCCCATTCCCGTTCCCATTCCCATTCCCACTTCCATTCCCATTCCCGTATCTCACCTTATTTCGTCTGCTAGTTTGTTCTTTCCTCACGACTCCGTATTTTATCCCTTAACACGCCTTCTCCCTTTCCTTATGCACCCACTCGCACTCCGAGCTCCCGTGTTATTGTGTAAACATGTTTTCTCGTTCTCTGGCCATTTGAGTCCCATCTTGTTACAGAGCTCATCTTAACTTTGCCTCGTCTTCTCTTCGTTCGTCTTCTTCTTCTTCTTCTTCTTCTTCTTCTTCTTCTTTCTTTCTTTTTTTTTTTTTTTTTTTGATTTTGGTTTTGGTTTGTTGTTTTTTTTCTTTGTTTTTCTACTTTCTCTTTCTTTATTTGTTTATTTATTTCTGTTTTCTTTCTGTCTTTATCTCTTCCTTTCATTCTATCTTCTTCCTTTCATTCTATCTTCTTCCTTCATTTTTCTCTTTCCTTCTTCTTTCTTCTCTCTTTCTCTATCCTTCTTTCTTCTTGTCAAGGCGTATATACAGTTGAGAAGTTAGAGATGATAATAACATATTCGTATTTCCGATATCGATGATCCCCAGTCTGTCAATCACCAATCAGTCATCTCGATCAACCTGTCAGCTTGTCAATAATCAGTACCATTAAGTCATTTTCGCTCGGATGATTTTTTTTTTTTTTTTTTTTCAACAAAACGAGAGTAACGTCTTTTTAGCCATTCTATTACCATGAGTATACGTCCTATATTCACATGATATATATATATATATATATATATATACATATATATACATATATATACATATATATGTATATACATATGTGTGTGTGTGTGTGTGTGTGTGTGTGTGTGTGTGTGTGTTTGTGTTTATACACGAAGAGCGATCATTGAAGATTTCCCTGGGCCCACTTCCACTTATCCTTTCACATGCATAATGATACACATCGCTATAAATCTTGTATCCTTAACTCATAACAAGTTTCCTGTTACAGCGGCGAAGGTGCAGTGAGGTGTGAAAATGAAACCTATGGAGTATCGAGCAGTGATCGTCTTTTTTATACTTGAATGACCGCGCACCACAAAAGACCTTCGATGAAATGAAAACAACTAATGACGAGGATGCCCCATCGAGCGACGTTGTTAAGCATTGGTAGATATGGTTTGAGATCTGTGGAAACGGCTCCTAACCCAGGGTAACCCCAGACTGCCAGTGAAGAGGACACCATCCATCAAAGGACGAGACACTGATTTCGGAAGTCGCTTCGTGGCTTCAAACGCAACCTACGGACTTCTGAAAGCGAGGACTCCACAGCTACATAAAGCGAAGGGAGTAGTGTGTCGTTTCATTCATGGGAAATCTTCAGTGAGCGCCCCTCGTGTATACATACGTCCATTAACAAATGAATCATGAAGATATAACTAACTTATCCGTCAGTAAACAGATAAACAAATTAATTTAAAATAAATACAGAAATAAATGAATACATACCTACCAACGAGCCAAATCACGTGCGAAAATTTCCCAAAGGAAAAGACAAAACGCAAGGAAAAGGAAGGAGTTGAAAAGAACTAAGAATAACTGTGAGCAAGGAAGGAAGGAGAGTGAGAGAATACGTAGAAAGGGAAGACGATAAAGAGAGGTGGAGAAGAAAAAGATGAGAAGGGGAGAGTGAGTGGTCTGTTTTCATTAATGGTTTAGGCCGGAGAGAGGGAGGAAAGGGGAACGGTGGGAGGGATGGTATGAGAAAGGTAGGGAGGAAGAGAGGGAAGAGGAGAGGGAAGGAGGGAGAAGAAGGGAGGAAAGGATAGAGGATGCAGGAAGGGAACAAGAAAGAGATGGAGAAGGAGAGAGTGAGGGAGCGGATGACTGAGTAAGAAATAGACTGATAAATAGACAGATAGAGAGAAAAAGAACGAGTGAGAGAAAGAAATAGTGAATCAGAGACAGAGACAGAGTTAAAAAAGACATGAATAAACGAAAAATACACAAAAAAAAAACAGAAAGGAAAATGAAAAAGGAACATTATTCATCCCACTCCTTTACTTTGCCGGGAAACAGGCGTATCAATTAAAGCAAATTTAATATTCCTTTTCACTGTCACTTAAACGCATGACAAGGCCGATCGCTGTCTTCATTTTGTGTCCTTTTATTTTTATTTGTTTTAAGCTCTTGTTGTTGTTTGTTGTTTGTTGTTTCGTATTTTTATATCCCCTTTGGATTGATACCTAGATGGAAAGCAAAATATTTTTTCTTTCTTTCTGTCTTTCTTTCTCTTTCTTTCTTTTGTAACTAGAAATATTCAAGTTGAAGAAAAGAGCGGATTCAGAGCGAATTCAACTAACAAATAAAAAGAATATATAAATAGACAGATGACCGAATGAAAGAATTATTACAAAGACTAAGAGTAGACTTTGACGAAAAATTTAATGAAGATAATTAATGATAACTAGGACGATAATAATAGTAAGAATTATAACTTTAACAGTGATGATATTAATAGTAATGATGATGATAATGATAGTAATGATATTGTTAATGATAATAACAATGATAATGACAGTAATAATAGTTATAATGAGTAACAGTGATAGGAATGATAGTGATAATAAAAACAATAATAATAATAATTATTATGATAATAATAATGATAATAATAATAATAATAATAATAATGAAAATGATGATAATAACAATGACAATGATGATGATAAAAATGATAATAATAATGATAATAATGATGATAGTAATGACAGAAATAATGATAATAAGTATAATAACGAAAAGAGTATTATGAAAATGATAATGATGGTAATGATAATAAAACAAATATGGAACAAACAAAAATCAAATTTATCAAAAAGGTTACGTTTATTTTTAACTTCCCAATTATCAAATAATTATCTTCACTGTCCTGTAAATTGCCTAATAACTCATCCCAGACTTGTCAATCGTTAGGAAATTGTCGCTGTTTTTATCATTTCCTATATCAACCTATCAAACTTGATAGCTAAACTGATAAGAATAGAATCAACATAATAATGATGATAATAATTATAGTAATAAAATTTATAGCAGTAATGGCAATGATAATAATAATAATAGTAATAATAATAATAATAATAATAATAATTACAATAATAATGGCAATAATAATAATTATAATGATAAAATTATATTAATGATAGTGAAAAAAATAATAATAACAATAATAATAACAATAATAATAATAATAATGATACCAATGATAATAATAATAACAATAATAATAATAATAATAATAATAATAATAATAATAACAGCAATAATAATAATATAAATATAGATAAAGATTAAACAATATAGTGGATGTCAATACCTTCAATCCCTATCACGCGTGACAGACATTAGTTAAACAAACCTTTTATCTCCTTCTCTTGTGCAGAACGTGACATACGATCAACGTGCAATTGCAAAAGACATCCGGGTAAAAAGGTTGATTATTATTTCCGCTTAATAGAAAGGGGGTTTGATTTCGATGCCGTTGGGTAGTTGGCTGGAAGTGTGGGGGGAGTGGGGGAGTGTGGGGGGAGTGGGTGGGAGAGTGAGTGGGGGAGTGGGTGGGAGAGTAGGTGGATGGGTGGGTGGGAGAGTGAGTGGACGGGTGGTTGAGTGGGTGGATGGGTGGGTGGGAGAGTAAGTGGATGGGTGGATGTTGGAGTAGGTGGGTGGGTGGGGGAGTGGGTGGGTGGGGGAGTGGGTGAGTGGGTGGGAGAGTGGGTGGATGGGTGGGTGTTGGAGTAGGTGGGTGGGTGGGGTAGTGGGCGGGCGGGTTTTTGGGAGAGTGGGTGGGTGGGTGGGTGAGTGGGTGGATGGGTGAGTGGGAGAGTGGGTGTGAGAGTGGGTGGATTGGTGGGTGTTGGAGTAGGTGGGTGGGTGTTGGAGGGGGTGGGTGGTTGATTATTTGGTTAACTTATTGACTGATTGGTTGCTTGCTTATAATAGACATTTATGATTTGGTTGACCGTGGCCGAGGTCCCAGACGACTAAGCAAAAAAAAAATTATTATGGAGCAAATTATTCCTGATGAAGGTGAGATATAGCAGAGATTTTAGCAAGATATGAACAAATTAATTGAGATAAGGGTAGATTAAAATTAAGAACGGATGGTTTGTGTCTTTCCCAGCTGAAAAGGAAACCAATTTATTTTCATTTTCCTCCAAAATAGGATTTTTTTCTTGAGTGAGGAAAATGTGACCGAAAAGCTACAAAGTGAATACGGAATCCTGGAGATTGTGTGTGTAGAAATAAGAATTTGTTTGTTTTCGTGTGTGTTTATTTAGTTGTGTATGTTTGTGTGTGTCTGTTTGTTTATGTATATATTCGTTTGCGTGTGTGTTTGTATGGTTTTGTGTGAGTTTGTGTGTGTTTGTTTGGTTTGGTGTGGGTTTGTGTGTGTGTGTGTGGTGTGTAAGTGTGTGTGTGTGTGTGTGGTGTGTAAGTGTGTGTGTGGTGTGTAAGTGTGTGTGTGTGTGTAGGTTATGACAGAAAATAAAAATGGAAAAACTTTATCCAGTTCAGTTCTCTAACTGATCAACAATTGATA
>NC_061834.1:29745229-29757729 GCF_019202785.1 Penaeus chinensis | reverse complement strand
GAAAAGCTACCCAATCGAAAAAAAATAAAAAATAAAAAAATAACAGGGAAAACAGAAAGTGAAGGCTGATGAAAAGTCTGCTAATGAAGTAATAATTGACATCTGACAGCCCAAAGTAGGTACTCTATCTACATCCAGTTAAAGAAATAAAATTTATTCAGCTTTATTGACTATAATGACCGAAAACAAAATAAAATGACTTTAAACCGAAAACAAAATGAAATCACCTTAACTGGAAAACAAAATTAATCTACTTGTAAACCGAAAACAATCTTAAATTACTGATTCTACCAAAACAGAGTGACAGTCTTACGTTAGCATTTTCCAATTTTACATTTAATTGAGAACTGATGACAACATTTCAACAAGGCAAGAGAGCGAGGAAAATTAACAGAGAATTAAAAATGATCTACCCTTGCTACCTTATGAAAAATCTTGCTTTGCTTGCCACTTGAAAGGAAAATATATTGATAATAACGAACGATAAGCAAACACGACAAGCATCTGGCAAGAAAAAAAAAATATATATAACAAACGACCCTAACAGCTTATACTGCCAATACTATCGGACGCTAAAGTTGGGTGTAAACATGGAACTCATCCATCACCCTTTCACACTAAGTAAGGTGCCGGTTAGGGATGGAGAGGCACTTAAGAGAACAGTAAGAAGCCCTGTGTGACGGAGAGATCGGGGAAGAGGGGGAGCCATTTTCGCGTCATTTTATTTTAGCGGTTTTAGTACGGCAAGGTTCTTCGTCCTTGTTTTGTTGGTGGTGGACTAAAGATTCCTCTGTGTCTTTTTGTTTATCTCTTTTCTTCTTCTTCTTTTTCTTCTTCTCTCTCTCTCTCTCTCTCTCTCTCTCTCTCTCTCTCTCTCTCTCTCTCTCTCTCTCTCTCTCTCTCTCTCTCTCTCTCTCTCTCTCTCTCCTCTTCTATTTCTTTCTTTTTTCCTTGGCTGGCTTTAAGTCTTAATCCTCCCTAACACCTAAGTTTCTCACTTCGCAGCAGAAGCTTTACAATTCTTCATGTATTTTCGAGTAAACTTTTTTTTTTTTTTAATCCTACATGTTAAACCATCTGAATGTTATTTTTCCACACCCTTCTTCTCCCCACTTGCGTGCGCATTCCATTTAATGTAGCAACAATTTCCTTTAATCACTTTAAATCACTATTAGCGTTGATTGTTCAAGTGACCGACTATCAGAATAGATTTTTTTGTTTTCGCATTAAACTTTCAGGACTCAATTACTCACGCAACCTTAGTTTAAAACACAATGCACGGGAGGTTAAATGAGCAACAAACATGCAAAGTACCTGTCTGTTCCATCTGCAGTCAGTAAAAGATTGCAGATTGCTTATGCATCCCGTTTTCCCATTTGCTTTACGTAATTGCACATTCTGAAGCAATGTTTATTCCGTGCAATGCCCCCATCTTTCCTCTCTTTTGCATTGTGGATCTGCAGTTAGCGAAAGCCTGCAATTTACCCAAACAGCCTTGTTCGATTCTTCCCCCCCCCCCCCCCAGTCCACTTATATCCACCCCCATCCTTACTCACACACATTTCACTCCCACAATCATACCCCCACACCTTCCCCCACATTCCTACCCTCCATACACATACTATACCAATATTCCCATTCTCACCCCCCCCCCCCCCTCCACGTTTCTATTCCCACACACACACGATTTCCACACAACTCTCTACACACACACACACTTCCCCCCTACGTTTCTACCCCCCCCCCCCCCCCCACACACACACCTTTCCCCACAACCCAATCCACACACATACCCTCTTCCCCACATCCACCCAACACCCAACAACCCAACGGCCCTTGGACCATTAACCTGACAAATTATTCAGACTCTAAGGGCGTCTTATCTAATCTCAAAGGACATACCTGGCCTTCCTACTGCCTCTTGTGGTTTCATTCCTTGGCCCCTTAATGGAATAGTTCGTGAAAGATCTAATAATAGTTTATTGCTAGGGCTTGAGCTCACTAAGTTCAATATTACTTATGAAGAAACGAATTGTGTGAAAAAAAAAATAGGTGGAGTTGTAAATTTGAGTATATATTGTCATTATCATTATCATTATTTCGAGTAGTATTAGTAGTGATATTATTATCATTACTGGTAGTAGTAGTAGTATGAGTATTAGTATTTTCAGTTGTTACAATCATAATCACTAGTATCATTATCATTATTACTATTGTTATTACCAGTATTCTTATTATAACAGGTATAACTATTGTTACTATTATTATTGACGAAAGATAGAATAATGCAATGCCACATCGATATAGCTATATAACAAACCTCCCTAATCGGGCCGCGAACCACACGGTATGGTTGGTTTAGTACTGGCCTTCCGGTTTCATGCCCGGAGTGACCTAGGTTCGAGGCCCGGTCAGGGAGGTTTGTTATATATAATTATTATTAATGTTATCATTGAAATGCCATTATCAAAACTCTTGTCTTCAATCAATAATAACGATACAAAGGCGATGGTGATGAGTATAATAACAAAGATCTTTCGATTAATAATAATAACAATAATCATTGTTTTTTTAATAGTATTAATAATAATGATAATGCTAATAACAATGATCATAATAATAATAATGATAATAATAATAATAATGATAATGATAATAATAATGCTACTAATAATAATGATAATAATAATGATAATAATAATGATAATAATAATAATAATGATAATAATAGTAATAATAATAATAATAATAACAAATAGTTATGATAATAATAATAATAGCAAATAATAATAATAATAATAATAATAATAATAATAATGATAATAATAATAATAGTAATAATAATAACAAATAATAATAATGATAATGATAATGATAATAATAATAATAAAAATAATAAAAATAATAACAAATAATAATAATAATAATAATAACAAATAATAATAATAATAATAATAATAACAAATAATAATAATAATAATAACAAATAATAATAATAATAATAATAATAATAACAAATAGTAATAATAATAATAATAATAACAAATAATAATGATGAGTTTGTTTCAAAACATTGTTCAACTTTTGGTGACAACTTCAATAATTGTCTGATTCAGCTTCATCAGCGTAGACTAAAAAACATATTGCAAGTATACCCGTCATTTCTATACCTTTCCCTTAATAAGACTCTCCCATCGCCTTCGATCTATGCCAGCGTCTCCTGACCCGGACTTAAGCCAACCTAGAAATTTGGAGACAACGTAAAAGCAGTTTACAATATTGGATCTCTTCCCTGCTGCCACTTAGGTGACCTTTAGCTATTTCTCACAGTGTTACTCGTGAGAATATATCGCATGACAAAGTGCCGGTTTCTCTGACAGACTGAGTACCTGCTTGCATGAAACAGATGGTTTTGTACAACGCGAGACGAACAGGCAAGCAGACAAACAGAGAAGGCATCCGGTATTTCGAATTCCGTGTGTCGGAAAGGAGAGACAGATGAGCTAGCTTCCATTAAGCTTTTTTTCTGTCTGTATCTCTCTTCCTTTCTCTGTGATTTTTTTTTTTTTTTTTTTTTTCTTCCATGAAACGGCTAAATTGTGATGGATTATGGGCCTCTGGGATCAGTAAGCGAGGTGGTTGGCGCTGAGGAAGCTGGGAGAGGGATGGGGGAAGGGATGTGGGTTGTGGGGGAGGGAAGGGGGATAGTAAGGGAGAGGAGTAGGGGTGGTGGTGAAGGGGAGGAGGAAGAGTGGGGGATAAGATAGGGGATAGGAAAGGAGTATGCATAGTGGGGAAGGGAAGGGAGGGGGAGGGATGTGGGTTGTGGGGGAGGGAAGGGGGATAGTAAGGGAGAGGAGTAGGGGTGGTAGTGAAGGGGAGGGGGAAGAGTGGGGGATAGGAGAGGAGTAGGATAGGGGATAGGAAAGGAGTATGCATAGTGGGGAAGGGAAGGGAGGGGAGGGGGTGGGGACGTACTTTCGCTTTCATTTATGCCCTTGTTTATGCCCTTGCACGAGGGTCGTGAGGGAAGAACTGGAGGGGTTGTAGGAGTACCGGGGAAGTGAAGGAGGAGGAATGAGGATTGTGGAGAAGGGAAGGAGGTGCAGGGAGAGGGGGAGGGGGGGAGGAGCTAAAAGAGAGGAAATCTCAAAAGGTCCTTTAGGGTACACGGGCAGTATTCAAATGACTTTTCATTTTTTATTCTCATTGAGATTCCTGTTTTTTTATCAACATGTTTTCCTTATCTCTCTTACTCTCTTCTTTAGATGTATATATATTTCCAATATTTACTCCAGACATACGTCATATGTTCTCTATTTTCTTCATCACTTCGTCTCTTAGTGTCGCGAATATAATTTCTACATAACCTTTTATGTAACAAAGTTCTTTCTTCAACCTCCATCACACTCAAAATAAAACAAATAGCAGATCGAAGCGAAGACCAACGGACAACGAAATGGAGAACATGAACACATAAACAAGGGCATAATTGAAATCCCCATTCCCCTCCCCCTTCCCCTCCCTTTCTCTTCCCCTTCCCCTCCCCCCCCCTTCCCCTCCCTTTCTTCCCCTCCCCCTTCCCCTCCCCCTTCCCCTCCCCCTTCCCCTCCCTTCCTCTTCCCCTCCTCCTTCCCCCCCTCCCTCTTCCCCTCCAGAGAAGCGCAGGAAAGGCCCAAACAGTCCGGGGACACGCAGGGGCAATAAAGTGCTGAAACACGACCTTAGGTGCCACACTTACCGGTCGCCAAAGAATTAGTGAGGACATCGAGTCTGCTAAATGGAGACCTTTTGTTTTCCTTTTTTTTTTTTTTTTTTTTGTCTTTTTTTGTCTTCGACCTTCCAAATATGACTTGTTTCAAGTGTGATGAGATGAAATCCATTGTTATTTGATCCGTTAACTTTATTGGAAAAGAGTAGAGCGTTGTGTTATTACGTCTGTACCCTCTTTTATTTATTCAATAAAATATTTCCATTCAGCTGTGTAATAAATTCTAAACCGACAATGTAACAACGAGTAATAATCAGATTTAAAAGCAACCTCGTACACGCATAAACTAAATCACAATTACCCAAAAAACGTACAAATATCACACCTACCCGCTAGCGAATCTAACAATGACCAAATAGTGTGAATACTGTACACAACATCGTACTATGTCATTTGCTAATGGATTCCACGGAGCGTAAAGTGGCATACATCACTGTTATAGAGATGGTCCCTCTATTAACTGGGAAATGGGTAGAGGGTGTTTACGTTTCCAATTAACTCGTTCTGCTCTGTGACGTTTCAAGGAAGTCTATGAGCCATATTTTGGACTGAACTGTGATATCCCTATTGTTATTTGTTACCATTTTGTTCTTGTTTTTAATTATGTTTGTGTCTGTGTATCCCACTGTAGTAGAAGTAGTAATGACAAACCCTTAAATGTTATTAGTATGAAATTTCATTATTAACGTCATTTTCACGTCTCTTGTCATCAGCAGAATCACTGACAGTCATTATCATAAGTATTTTTATTCTAATAATGCACACGATTTATGCATTAGTATTAATATTATTGATATTTGATTTTTTTTAAAGTAAAATGTTCAGAAACATTTTACTTACGAATTTTTATGCCAAGCTCATAAGCATTATATTCGGAAAAATCATAATCATAAGCATTTTATTTTTCAGTTGAATAAAAATATATATATATATATATCATATCTACTCAGTTCAGAAGTATTATTCATGAAGTTTTATGGCACCTCAGTTCAAAACCATTTTATTCTAAAAAAAAAATAATAATAATTTAGAAATCTCCGTGTCAGCTGAAATCAAAAACATTATATCTGGAAATTTTCATTTCAAGTGACGTACTTCAAATTACATGTACAGTACTATAGCTTACTGATTGTCAAAGTGATACTAAAAATACCTTATTTTCAGCTATTAAACGTAAATTCGGCTTCTCTAAGAGAATGAAATATCAGTGAATTCTTTATGATTTCCATTAGATCTCAAATTCTGAGACCAATAATTAAAGGTTAATCATTGATCATTAAAGTTGAAGTCTCGAAAGCCTCTTATCATTTCCAAGCTCGTGATAGATTCTTTTATTGTGTGTGTGTGTGTGTGTGTGTGTGTGTGTGTGTGTGTGTGTGTGTGTGTGTGTGTGTGTGTGTGTGTGTGTGTTTGATATATAATATGTGTACGCGTATTTATGTATTATATATGTATGAAACATAAATACGTGTGTGTTTGTGAGTGTGTGTGTTTGTGAGTGTGTGTGTGTGTGTGTGTTTGAGTTTCTTTATATACTCATAAACAAATGCATATAATCATAAAATCACTTACCATTTTGCTACAGTCACCGAAATGCTTCACCGACGCTCTATGCAAGGGACTTACACTGGTCTAAGATGCGTTTCGAAGATATAGCAAGGGATTATGGACCATGTGCACAGGGTATTAACGCTTAATTCTCCTAAATGAATGCACAGGGCTCAAGAACCCTGAAGGGGCAATCTAACTGTGTTTGTGACGGATGATAAATTAATAAAAATATTAATATCACCAATGAAAATGTATTCTTAATGCCGTTATGCACTCCATGCCCATTCTCCTCTACTTCCCAATTGATAAAAAAGTGGAAGAGAAAAAGAAAACTTTCTTTACCCAACGAAAATACATTAGCAATAAAAAAGCCTTCCGATGTAATATATTGAAAAAAAATCTCTTCCCCCCGCCCTAGAGAAAAAAAAAAAATCCTACACAAATACACAAGCAATATCAAGGCCCTGAGGTGAAATGTATTGAAAAAATGACTAAAATTTCACCGCCCCCGCCCCCCCCCCCCTACCTTTGTGATCTAGCTTGCTCCGGGCGTCCTTGTCAGCGACAACCAGCCAGGCATGGGAGAAAGGGCATAAATACCATTACAGGCTTCCTCTTAAGGAATGAAGTCCTTTGTTAACGAAAGGTGTCCAGTGCAGGTTTGCCTCTCTCTGTTGCATCAATGGATTTCGAGTATGGCGAGAGATACTCTTTCTTTTCTTTCGTTTTGTCTGTCTCTTTCTCGCTCGGTCTTTCTCTTCGTCTCTTTCTGTGCATCGGTATGTGTGTGGTGTGTGTGTGTATGTGTGTGTGTGTGTGTGTGTGTGTGTGTGTGTGTGTGTGTGTGTGTGTGTGTCAATGTATATGAATATATATATATATATATATATATATAGAGAGAGAGAGAGAGAGAGAGAGAGAGAGAGAGAGAGAGAGAGAGAGAGAGAGAGAAATATACGAAGACAAATAAACATAGAGAGATACATACAGATAGATAAGAAAAAAAGAAATTCAATAAAGACAGTAAGAGAAAAAGTGACTGAAAGGAAGGGTAGAATAAAAGTAAATCAAATGAATTAATATATATATATATATATATATATATATATATATATATATATATACATCGAGAGAGAGAGAAAGAGAGGGATAAAGAAGGAAAGACTGCCAGCCAGACAGAGAGAAATAAAAACAAATCTGCTCTCTTCTATCTACGGCCTTTCATTACTTCTTTCATTCCACTCTTTCATTACCAAATACGATACTGGCAATGGGAGGTCGAGATTCCCTTGTTATACGAGACCATGAACCGTTCTCTTGATATTGGTGCTGGGATGTGTGTTTGGGCGGACACCTGTTACTCTTCATTTGATTTACTTCCTTTCATTCTACCCTTCCTTTCAGTCACTTTTTTTTCTTGCTGTCTTTATTGAATTTCTTTTTTTCTTATCTATCTGTATGTATCTCTCTATGTTTATTTTTCTTCGTATATTTCTATCTCTCTCTCTTTCTATCTATCTCTCTCTCTAGCTATCTTTCTGATTATCAATCTATCTTTCTATTTAATATCTATCTCTATCTGCCTCTCTATCTATCCATATCTCTCTCTCTCTCTCTCTCTCTCTCTCTCACTATCTATCTACCTATTTATCTATCTATCTATATCTATCTGCCTATATATCTATCCTTCTCTCTCTCTCTCTCTTTCTATCTATCTATCTATCTATCTATCTATCTATCTATCTATCTATCTATCTATATACATATATATATGACTATCAATTTATCAGTCTATTTAATTTCTCATCTATATATTCATCTCTATCTATCTCTCTCTCTCTCTCTCTCTCTCTCTCTCTCTCTCTCTCTCTCTCTCTCTCTCTCTCTCTCTCTCTCTCTCTCTCTCTCTCTCTCTCTCTCTCTCTCTCTCTCTCTCTCTCTCTCTCTCTCTCTCTCTCTCTCTCTCTCTCTATCTATCTATCTATCTATCTGTCAGTCTATGTGTGTGTGTGTGTGTGTGTGTGTGTGTGTGTGTGTGCAATCAGTTATATCCTTCACTACACGTTATTAGCTTTCTTTCGATCTGTGCGCTCGTCATCACTACTGATTTTTATTCTGTCATTAATATTCAGCCATCTCCTCTGTATCCTTTTCCACTACCTTGTCTGTTATCTTTGTTGTCTCACATTTCTTAACACATTTTCCAAAATCTTTCTCTTCAAATACCTTTCCATTCTCCTTAGCACTTCCTTCTTCAATCATTCCTTTCTCCTTCTATTCATCCTAACGTCCTCCATCTCCCTCCCTCCCTCCCTCATTCACTCTATACGTCATGTTAGTCCTTCACTCCAACCTGTATTCCCTAATGCAGCCACGACCTTGCAACAAAAAAATCACGTTTCTGTTGCATTGCACAAGAGACCTGCGTCATTGACTCGGTCATACCCTCGAGGATGTGTTATTCTGTCATTCTCTTTGTGCTTTCAGAGTCGCTGTATTAAAGCGTACTTGTACCTATGTAAGAGTTAATGCATGGATGTCTATTCGTTATAAATGGATGTAGATATAAGAAAAGGTATACATAATAAAATATTTTCATATATTTATTATTAGCATTATAATTGTTATGATTTTCATGATTTTCACTATTGTTGTTATTATCATTAATATTTTTATTATTATCATAATTATTATTATTATTATTATTATTATTATCATTATCATTATTATTATTATTATTATTATTATTATTATTATCATTATTATTTTTATTATTATCATCATCATTACTATTATTATTATTTTTATTATCATTATTATTATTATCATTTTTTTTATTATATTCAATATTACTATTATAAATATTATTACTATTATTATTGTTATTATTATTATTATTATCATTATTATTATTATCATTTTTATTATTATATTCAATATTACTATTATAAATATTATTACTATTATTATTGTTATTATTATTATTATTATCATTATTGTTGTTATTATCATTACTATTATTATTATTTTATTTTTATTATTGTTATTATTATTATTATTATCATTATTATTATCATTATCATTATTATTATTATTATTATTATTATTATTATTATCATTATTATCATTATTATTATTATTATTATTATTATTATTATTATCATTATTATTCTTAATATAATTATTATCATTATTGTTATTATTATTATTTTCATTATTATTATTGTTATTATAGTTATTATTATTATTATTATTATTATTATTATTATTATTATCGTTATTATCATTATTATTATTATTATTATTACCATCATTGTTATCATTACTATTATCATTATTGTTATCATTATCATCATCATTGTCACCATTTTGTTATCATTATCATTTCGATCACTATCATTACATTACTGTCATTATTATTATTATTGTCATTATTGTCATCGTGATTATTGATATTTATATTATGATTATTATTACTTTTATTATAATGATAATTTTTATTATTATCCTCATTGATATAATTATTCTTATTATCATAATTGATGATATCATATTATTAATTATCATTAAAATCATTATTGTTATTATCAATGTTGTCTTTATCATCATTACCATTATTATTAGTATTACCCTTTATTGTTATTATTAATATTATCATTATTATTATAATTATTATTATTATTTTTATCATCATTACCATTATCATGTTATTATTGTTTTTATCATTATTACCATTATCATGTTATTATTGTTTTTATCATCATTATTACTATCACTATTATTGTTATTATTATTATTTCTATCATTATTATTGTTATTATTATTATTATTCAAATTATTATTATATTTGGATTTTTTCATCATTATTTTTTTACTATCATTATTATTGTTAGTATCATTATCACTATTATTATTATTATTATGATTTTTACTATTATTATTATTATTATTATTATTATTATTATTACTATTATTATCATTATCATTACAATTACCATTATTATAATTATCATCACCGTTACAATCATCATCATAAAATCATACCAACATCATTACCATCATTATCACTCACACACACTATGATCAATACTAGACAAAAACACTATTCGAATTGGAGTGGAGTAAGTACAATGTGGGTTTTATTTCCGTAGAGTTTGCACAATTGCTATCGGTTCTGCACGAGTTCGAGACTAACTGGATTGCCTCTTAGGAAAAGTTCACAAGTGCTTTCTCTTTCTCTTGTTTGGAGGCGAGTGCTTTCTCTCTCTCTCTTGTTTGGAGATTGAAAAGTGTTCTCTTTCGAAGCAACACTTTTCCTCCAAAACTGTGATCCGTTTACCGTCCATGCTTTGGTTAGGAAGGGAAGAGTGATATGATGATGATCATGTTTGTTGATGATGTTGGTAATAGCGGAAATGTCGTACTACTCATTATTTGGCAAATTATTCAGTTATTTTTGGAATTTAATGATGATGTAATTTGAATAGGTAATACGAACCATTATAAATGTTTATAAATCCTTTGCGAAATATCTTCATTAATGTAATTATTTTTCTATTTCTTCCTGTAATGAGGTATACTTGAGCTTTAATCATAGGCATTGTTTGTGCATGTACACATACACATACACAAACACATATATATGTATGTATGTAAATATATATATATATATATATATATATATATATATATATATATATATATATATATATATATATATGTATATATATATATATATATATATATACATATATATATGTACACACACACACACATATATATATATATATATATATATATATATATATATATATATATATATATTATCTATCACTGAATTGAGGCTTGGAGCCTGAGGCTGTCCTGCCATAATGAAGGCTCCAAATTACCAAAATTGGGTCCATCTAACGTTCATTAGCAGGAGTGACGCCACGGAGTGCAACCGACCAATATCTGCTCTCTTGGAGATATAAGTCTAACCGGCGCCTCCCCCCATCTCTCCCCTCCCCTCCCCTGATCCTCCCAGCTTCTAATTTTCATCTATATTCCTCCATACTCCTTTTTTTATTCTACTTCTCATTCCCCTCCTTTCCTTGTTTCCTTTTCTCTCTCCTCCTCCTCCCCCCCCCCCCACCTCGCCTCCCCACCGTTCCCCGCTCATCCCCCTCTCTTCCCCTCCCCTCTCATACCCTCCCTCTCATCCCTTCCCCTACCCCCTTCTCGCGTCATCTGCCAATGCGACCAGATAGGTGCTTCATCGGGATATTCCAATTAGTACCAGGATCAATTGGGTAAGTTCTGCGCCGCGCTGGTTACTTTGATACAGAGGGGATTGGGAAAAGCTACTCCCTTCGTCCATCAACATTCATTCTCGTGTAGATGTATTCAATGGATACCCACTGCTTTCTTGTTCTCTAAATGCATGCACAAACTCACAGACACATGCATCTGTTTATGCATGTATATGTGTATATGTGTGTGTGTGTGTGTGTGTGTGTGTGTGTGTGTGTGTGTGTGTGTGTGTGTGTGTGTGTGTGTGTGTGTGTGTGTCTGTACAATGTACATATATATGCATATACATATATGTGTATGTATACATATATATAGACAAATAGATAGATAGATAGATAGATTATACAGAGTTCGATCCTAACCGCGCAACCCTGTACGTCATTTCCTCGTCATTATACAGTGGCACGGAAGTTGATCACATTACTACGAGCTGACTTTTAAAAACAATAAACGTAATAATAAATAGTGCATATGTATATATTTGGAAATGGGAACAACTTGGACTTAAGTGTACATATTCTTTGTTTTACTTTTTCCTATTACTTTACGACAATGTAGTTTGTAACTAGCTAAATTACGAGTTTCATTAGAATATGAATAGTTTAAAGATATGTTAAGTTTGCAAACTTACACATGCATAAGTTGTGGAAAAAATACTCGTAGAAGGCGCTTCCTTACTACATATACACATACACTGAGTAAATATATATAGCAGTCATGTCACTATGGTGATATGCGCACTGATTCTTAATGATTTATGTCTCGCCGTTTGCACCTGTCTAAAACACACCTGGAAGTTAGGGCGTGAATGCAGGCCATGTGTTGGTAGGTGTAAGGAAGGGGTAGAGGGGAGGGAAAGCATTTCATTACCTGGGCTATTCCTTGT
>NC_061834.1:29717729-29725229 GCF_019202785.1 Penaeus chinensis | reverse complement strand
GGGATCACTTTAGCGAACTGCAAATGACTGGGAAAATGTCTGATTTGGAAGGTCTGTTGATGATGGATGTTAAAATGGAGATGGTTTCCAGAGCGCATTCTTTCACACCGGTTACTGGAATGTCATCATGTCCACTGGCTGATTGCTTAAGGTTACTAATGACGTCATTAAATTCAGCTTCAGTTAGTTTGAACGGGCCGAATTTGACTTATTAAACTTATTAAAACTGTCTTGCAACACTAGAAAGTGTCGGTAATCTCATTCGCGACACTTCCCCAGGTCAGGCACGACAAGAACAATGCCAATGTTTCTACACTGTTGCCAAAGGTTCAACTCCACCGCCATTCCTGGAAATCGTGCTAAAGTTGACGAATCTGATTTTATTTTTGAATTATATTAAATTATCAACCATTGTTTTACTGATATTACATTAGAAAGTAGCATTACATACAAGTTCTTACTTATCAACATCTTAAAATTACAAATAAAACGATTTTAAACTACCGAAATCAGGCTGAAAATGCGCGGGCCCTAAGCGCCTCCATCATACTTTTTCCTTCGTCTGTCGACATCGGTTTCGAACATCACACTCCGTTAAATGTGTTCAATATGTCACATTTTATTAATTTATATTAATTACATTTAAAAGGATACATGCGTTTACGCCTTCGTATTCCATTATACGGACACAAGAAGTAAACTAATTATGTAAAACATAATATAAATTTCCATAATAATCGTTTGACCATTCAAACACATTCTGTAAACAAATCATGAATCTGTCTGAGATACTTCAAGCATACCATTCGTCATGGAACACTTCTGGAGCCCTGAATATCCCCAAGGCTGAAGCATAAATGATAAAATAAAAACAATAATGACTATTGTTACCTGTCCATAACACTGGAATGTGCTAATTAAAAGCATAGGCATACGAAAGATAAACCCGAGTTTCGCTCTTCTTCGCCATGGCCTTATTAAAATGAAAGCATTTCCACTACAATAGTTGTGCAGATTTTCAAGATAGATATTTTGTTGATAGAGCATGACGATCTAGGGAAATGTCCACATGTTTTTCCACATTACCTGAGTAGTGAGAGATACTTCTTAGGATCATATTATGGTCACAGATGTAGAATATCTAATATTATATCACATTACATATCCCTATAATAAATGGAAACTGAAAAGAAAACATTATATAAATACATATATATGTATATATTCATATATATATGTGTGTATATATATATACATATATATACATATATATATATATATATGTGTGTGTGTGTGTATATGTATATGTGTATATATATATATATATATATATATATATATATATATATATATATATATAGATATATATATATATATAAATGTATATATAGATAGATATATATATAAATGTATATACATTTAGTCTAGCACTACGTGCTATAATATTCGCATTAACATCCTCATCGAGTTTACCATTTTCTTCCAGTTTCAAAGCAGGCAGACGCGCTCCGCACGCTCATCAGCGAGGTGCAGGTGTTTATACATGACTCCGCATCTATAAATAGGGGCGGAGTCACATAAAGGAAAGTGTAGCACGACAGTTCTTGATGGCGGAAATGAGACCTTAGATTAGCTCCCACCTCACTAAAATATCTATTGAATCCTTCCGCAAGTTATTTCACTGTTGAGCATGATAGATAATGCAGCTTGACTTTTTGCATTACGATTTAGTGTATGTATATATATGTATATATATGAATGTATGTATCTGTGTGTGTATATGTTTATATATAAATATATACATATATGTGTGTGTGTGTGTGTGAGTGTGTGTGAGTGTGTGTGTTTATATATGTCATTAACGAAATGCTTGATTTCCACAGAACACATTGAGAGGGCAGTAGTGGGTAGTGGCTCAGTGAACTTTATTCATTTAAAGCCTACATTTACATTTTATTTAATAATGATTCCCAATCAACTTCATTTAAGGCTGATTTAATGATAAGTGAATTTACAGATCTCTCTCTCCCTGTTATTCGTAAACTCTTGTTAATAGTTGCAAAAGTACAAATGACAGAGAAGTGATCACTTATGTTTGTATATATGATTCCACTGGAATAGTAAGATTGCAGATTGCTACTCCACGTGTGATTTATTAATGTGGCGCTAGTGGCACTCACTCTAGTAGGCTTGTGATAGTGGGGTAAAACATATGAGAGTACATGAGCATGATAAGATCATGTATTGGTCGATACTTCAAAAGATGTAGTTGAAATCACCCATGATATAACAAATGATATTGAGAAGAGAGAGAGAGAGAGAGAGAGAGAGAGAGAGAGTGAGAGAGAGAGAGAAATCGGCGACATATTTTTTTCACAAATGTGTCGCCGTTAGTCTGTCTGTAAAACCCACATTGTAATATACATATTTTTTTATCTTCATCAATTTTCTTTCTCTCTCCTTTTCGTTACTTTCTCTGTTTTGTGTATGCCTCGAAATTTCATATAGTGTTGCATTCCTCGTATATATTTAATAAAAACAACAGCCTGTTAGTTCCTTTTCTTCAGTGTACAAACAGTAATAATATATTTTGCATCACACTTAGTTCAGATTTTGTAAGATGGGTCATGCATCATGAGGATTTTATTTGATCGTGTGGCCAGTGAGTTATTGTGATATTCCTTACTTAGAATTAATCCTTATCATTATCATCATGATTGCATCGCTCACACACCACTGCTCTAATGATACATTTCCCAAGCCAACAAAACAAAAACAAGAAAGCAACAACAGCGGGGGCAGCAGCAGCAAAAACAACGACAGTAACAACAAAATAACAAGAAAAAATAACAGTAACGGTAAAATAAAAACAAGAAAAACAGTAAAATAAAACAACGAAAACAACAAAATAACAAAAACAGCAGCAACTGCAGAATATCAACAAAAAACAACAACAGAATCACCAGCAATGACAAACTCTTATCACAGGTACTTAGAATCTCAAATAATCCAGTTCAAAGAATATTACAATACCGGAATATGCATTAAATCCAAACTGATTTGATTCAAGTAAGGGATATTTTTTTACCATGGCGGTATCTAGGCTTCAGAAACTGGTAAAGTTCATATATACATATATATATGTGTGTGTTTGTATATATGTATATATATAAATATATATATATTTATATTTATATATATATATGTGTGTGTGTGTGTGTGTGTGTGTGTGTGTGTGTGTGTGTGTGTGTGTGTATAACATTAGGCATCATGGGACTTAATGAAATGAAACACAGCCACAGAATAATTCGTGATTTTTTATTTTCTTGTCGTATGAACCTGAAACGAAATAAAATCCATTTCGTGTGTTTGTGCTGTACGGAGAAGATTCCTCAGTACACTATAAATTCACGCTTTGTTCTCTGTTCTTACTGTGGCTATGTTTAGTTTCATCTGTGTAGACTTAATGCGTTTCTGTTCGTTATAGACCCGTGTAACGAATGATAAGTGTTTTCTTATATCGTAGATGTTTTTATTTTGGAATTTTTTTATGCAACGGACATGGCATTCACATTCTCAATCACTCTGGGAATAAATCTGTGGTTCTCCTTAAGTAGTTGATGATCAGCTTGGCCACGAAATCTAATACAAATATGCAAAATAAACAAATAGATAAATAAAAAATGCTGTGAGAAAAAAAAACATTCTTCAGAAAATATGTAGAACCCGCTTGTCTGAGCTTATTTCGAAATCAGCTCAGGAAAGTGGGTTCTACATATTTTCTGACGAAGGGGTTCAAAGTATGGATACTTTATTGAGGAACGCTTTTTTTTCCATGTCGTTTTTTTTTTTTTTTTTTTTTGTATCTCTGTGTTAAAACGTTTTTTTTTTTTTTTTTTTGTTAATCCGACCAATATCCAGATTAATGTTATTATTTTTCTTTTACTTTGTTTTACCTTTTATGTTTCTTTGGCATCATTTTTTTTTTTATTAGACGTCCTGATTTACTTACCTATTTGTATTGATAAGTATACCGATGAAGAAATAGAGAGCACTTGATCCTTCAACTTGCTCGATGCTCTCCATTCCCTTCACACACCCCAAAACCTCGGGTTTCTGATTTATTTTTCCAAATTCCGGATTCTTTTGGGGTCCTTCGACAGAATCAAAATAACGAACCACAATCTATGAAAAAAATAAAAATCTGAAACTAAAAAAAAAACCTTCCTCAACCATCCACCAAAGACCTAATTAATATGCAAGACACCAATGTTGCTCGGAGGTAATTTGTCTTGGTGGACAGGCATTCTATAGACGATAAGGAAGTGGGAGTAGTCACCCGCCACGGCAAAGGACACTTGACTTGACAAATGTAGTTGCATATAGTGTCGTGATTAATATTCAGGATCTAATAGCCTTTCTGGAATCCAGGGAGAGGATATGACGCTCGATGACGGTTTCATCTGTCTTAGGTCGGACTTTTAGCCTAAATATACACACACACGACGCACGCACGCACACACACACACACACACACATTTACACACATACACATGTACATATATATATATATATATATATATATATATATATATATATATATATATACATATATATACACATGTATGTATACATATGTATATATATATATATATATATATATATATATATATATATATATATATATAATGTATATATGTATGAATATGTGTATATATATTTAATCATATATGTATATATATTCACACACACACACACACACACACACACACACACACACACACACACACACACACACACACACACACACACACACACACACATATATATATGTATGTATATATGTACATATATATATATGGAGCAATAACGTTTGTTTCATGAAATTATTATGAATTATATACATATTTTACTTTCCATGTGATTATTGTGATTGTAATACTACTTACTTATTAATTTATTACTTTAAACTGTCAATTACTTTATTTTATAGTTTTATTCTCGTTTATTGAGAAGGGAAACTGCGAGCCACTGACAGAAATAAGTGGAAACATGAATGCACTGAATAACTTCACTTATTATTTATTTATTCACTTAGCACACAATACATTATTCAATGGATGATGCCCTACACATTCACCCCACTCATTCACCTTCCGCATTACAGGTTAATCCTAACCCTAGATTATAGCACAACAGCACTAACATAGTCACTTCAAAAATAGTCACTTCACCAATAGTCATTTCACTGTCCGCACTCACGTATTTTCGCACTGCACGGTTTCTTTATCATAGTTTACCTGTTTAGCACTTCGATGTTGTTTTTATAAGTTATCAGAGGAGAATGTCAATTAATTTAGTTCATAACTTCTAGATTGGATTTCTTTCCAAGGAAATAGCGGTTAAAACACAAGAGTCGAGATCACGTCCTTTTCAGCCGGTGGTGAACAGCGATCTCCTCACCTTACGGCATGTTAGGCCTAAGAAACCTGCTACAACCAATAGCAGCGGGAATATTTGCATATGCGAACAAGCAGAACCACCACCTAGTCTTTCATTCAGCAGTCACACCTCTCATTCGCTAGTGTTTATACTTCTGTATATAGGAGAATTATATCTATCTATATGCGGTTACGTTAATTAGATGTAATTATCGTGACAATATATATATATATATATGCATATGTATATATATATATATGTATGAATATGTTTTTTTTTTTTTTTGTATGTGTGTACATGCGTGAGTGTTTGTGCGCACGCAGTATTGTATATGTATATTTGCGTTTGCGTGTATGAGTTTATATGTGTGTACCTAGTCATAGATTAATACCCCCCCCCCCTTATTGTTGCAGTTAACGTTAGGATTTCGTAATAAAACAGCAATGTAGGGTTTTCGTTATCAAAAAAATAACTCTACACTTTTCATTTTATACTATATTCCTCCTTTTCCCTGCCTCCGCTATTTACACATTTATTTCAATGACACACGTGTATCTTGTTCATGCAGAAACTCGCCTAGCTTGGTTTACGTCAATGCCAGAGAGGGAAAAAACGGTACAATGGAAGTCGCTGAACAATAGATTAATCTTGTAGGAAAAAAGAACAAACAGACTTTTTTTTTTTACATTAGTCTCCCTCTTTCCTGCATAGTTTGATGTATAATGAATGGTGAAAATGTTCTATAAATGAGTCGATTTGTATGATCAGGTAGATATGCTGATAGACGGACGTACAGGTAGATAGACAGATAAGTAAGTGGGTAGATAGTTAGGTATCGATAAATAGATAGATAGACTGACAAACAGGGAAACTGATAGACTGATAGATTGGTTGACTAATTGATAAATAGATAGATAGATAGATAGATCGATAGACAGATAGGCAGATCATTAGATAGATAGATAGATATATAGATAGATAGGCAGATCGATGGATAGATAAATGGATAGGCAGACAAATAGATAGACAGACAGATAGATAAGCAGACATATAAACAGGTAGATAGATAGATACAAGACTATAATCCAAGAGTCTAAATTTCATACTACTCAATGGTAAACATATGAAACCGTCTGCAAAAAATATCGCAAAAAATATCTAGTAAAAAGTTTTGATTTGCGACGAACTCAGTCCTATGGTTTGAAAAATAACATCCGAATAACCTCGTAGTTTTCCAAAATCACTGAAAAGTTTTCTTGTGATATGATTTCCGAAAAAAATATAGGTTAGACTAAAAGAAAACTGATTGCAAACCTGCGATTATGCGCATAGAAATATTACAATACTATATCGATAGCCGGACACTGTATTTTGTATATCGAAATTAAGATTTTTTAATTTCGCAATGCAAGCAGTAGATTAGATGATATGAATATTCCTTGATTAAATGCAACGAAATTGCAACCAACATTTAGCTGCATATGTTACTATACAAATCTGACATGTCGTTTTCTAACAATATCACTTTTATACCATTCTGCATTAAAACCATTTCCTCAAATATAAAAAAAGAAAAAGAAATAATCAAATCCATAAATATAACAACATTAAGAAAATAATAATAACGAAAATAAAAACTAACGTGCTTGACAAACGCTGCCAACACTGCATTCTCCCCCTCCCCCCCCCCCCCCCTTCCCTTGTAGGCAGCGTAAATGATTATGTATGCATTGTCTGCTTAATGAGATTTCGTATTTGCTGTTACTCTAGAAACGGAGGTGTGAGAGCCGTGTGGGATGTGTAATAACTCTTAATAATAGATAATGTGTGTGTGTGTTTTTTTTTTTTTCTTTTCTTTCTTTCTTTCTTTTTTTTCTTGTTTTTTTTTTGTTTGTTTGTTTGTTTGTTTACCACGTCTTCTTCTTTTTTTATGGTTCATCTTCCTCTTCGCTTTCGGATTCCTATTTTCTTCTACTTCTTATTCTTCTTGGTCTTCTTCTTCTTCTTTTTTATCTTCATCTTCTTTTTTTCATCTTCTTATTTTTTCCTTCGTCTGCT
>NC_061834.1:29710229-29712729 GCF_019202785.1 Penaeus chinensis | reverse complement strand
AGAAACGCCTTCCCTTCTTTCCCTCTCTGTTTAACACGCACCCCATCTTCTCCCTATGCAACATGCAGAGGCACGGGTTGCAGCTGGAACTTGTTGCACGCGAAATTTGGAACTATAGAAAGAGACCCAAAAGATTTTGTGTAAAGGCTGTGGCTTTTCTGTTCTTTTGTGATCTATTTCTTCTCCTTCTTCTTCTTCTTCTTCTCCTTCTTTTTATGGAATAAGAGAGGGGAATCAATATGTCTGTCTAAATTTCTATTTTTCATCTTTTCATTTCATTTTTTCTAAGATGAGAAAGGTCAGAGTTATTGTAGATTATCTGTACAAATTATTTAAGCTATTGTAATTATCTAGAGTCATTATACATGCTTAACTTTTTATGAACTAAGATAGAATCGTTAAACTTTCATTTGTACAGATTATTATAAATATCCAATATACAAAGAACTATTATGGTTACTTGTCAACAATATTTGATTTGATAATATTACCAGAATCATAAAAGCTTATTACGTTATCTTCATGATTTTTACGAATTACATTTTGATATGAATTATTATTGGTAATTACTATTATTAAGCTTTTATGAAAAATAGTGATAGTTTATAATCCACAGATAATTGTTTTCATTATTTGCTTGTATGATATTTCGCATATATTCTTTTACAATAGGAATTAGAAGAAGATAATTGAAGAAAATAATTGCCCGAGTCTCTTGAAGCACTCGTCAAGCCATCAATACATTTCAAAAGACTTTCCGATTGTTACCCTCATTAAGCTAATAACTTCACATAAAGAGGAAGCCATTACTTGTCGTGGTCGCCATCAATTCTTCGAACGGGTTAGTCCCACAACTTTAGTGAAGTCACTAATCTAGATACTTAGCTTTCCAGCCTTGGAACATTAAACTTTCTGTTATTATTAATTCGTGATTTAGTTATTGCTATGTTTTGTTATGTTATAGTGTATGTTTGTATTTAGTATATAATATGTTTATATATTTTATGGTGCATCTTTGTTATTTAGCTGTTACTGTTTTTACTTATTGCATACTATGTATTTTCTTATACTCTGGTGATTTTTTTAGTTAACATTGTTTTATACTATGAACTAGTGTTCATTTTGCTGTAATATGATTTTTATATGAAAGGTTTATATACAAATGTAAGTGAAATACTGAGCTTTAATTAAGAACATTAAGGCTTGACTAAATGCTTGACATTTAATTAATTATTATTTCTCTTCTTAAAAAGAAATATATCACACGTCATGCAAATATTGAAATGAATTACAATTACAATTACAATTCTAACAAACCTGTGATCAGACTCACTCTTATGATAAGCGCAATCGCCAAAATTCTCCTGATCAAAACGAAAAAGAAGGAAATAAAAGCAGTAGTTCATTATGGGAATTCTTACCTGTATTCCCTTTAGTTGCTGAATTCCCATGCAATGACTTTCAACAAGAGGGTTATGAGTTCTCTCTCTAGCTATCTATATATCTTCCTTATCTCTATCTCGATTTCTGTCTGTTTATCTATCTATATGTATCTACCGATCTATCTGTCTGTCTGCATATCTACCCATCTGTCTGTTTGTCTATCTATCTATCTATCTATTTGTCTGTCTACTTTTAGTTTCTCTCTCTCTCTCACTCTCTCTCTCTCTCTCTCTCTCTCTCTCTCTCTCTCTCTCTCTCTCTCTCTCTCTCTCTCTCTCTCTCTCTCTCTCTTTATATATATATATATATATATATATATATATATATATATATATATATATATATATATATTTATATATAAATATATATATATGTATATATATATATATATATATATATATATATATATATATATATAAGTGTGTTTGTGTGTGTGTGTGTTTGTGTGTGTGTGTGTGTGTGTGTGCGTGTCTATCTATTTATCTATTATCCATCTATTCAGCTATCTGTCTACATATTTATTTCTAGATCTATTTTTCCTTTTCTCTTTCTCCTCTTCTTTCCTCTCCCTCTCTCCTACTTCCTAACTGCCTCTCTCTTTCAGTCTCACAGTCTATATATCTAACTGTCTGTCTCTCTGTCAATCAGTCTATCCATCTACCTCTGTCTATCTGTCTACCCTAGTTTCTATCCATCTCTATCTCTATCTATCGTTGCGGGAAACATAGGCGTATCAATAGCACACCAACCCTCAATTCTAAATGTAAATCATTACTGTTACAACCATATATAACACACCTGTTGATTGTTTCTCTTATTTGATTAATCTATACCCGGATATCACGGAAGACTAAAAGCTAGAATCTAGAATCCGGTAAAAGATGATACATTTGATATACGGTAAGATGAAATTGGGCCTTTTCCACATCTGTTTACCTTGCAACATCTCATCATCATTGCTTCTGATGATGATATAAATGATCGGGAAGATATAGTATTCTTCGGTGCAATGTTAGATGTAGGTATTAACTACATAATGTCAATAAGGATAACGATT
>NC_061834.1:29680229-29682729 GCF_019202785.1 Penaeus chinensis | reverse complement strand
CCCTCTTCTACCTCCTACCTTCCCCAGTCAAATTCTTTTGCCATCCTAAATCCAGACACTCCAATCTCTACCCAGTCAAATTCTTTTGCCATCCTATATCCAGACACTCCAATCTCTACTACTTCCCCTCCCCTCCCCCCCGCACTACCCACAGCAGACAGAATAAACGTTCCACCCCCTCTTCCCCTACCCCACAATCACCTCCACCTTCCTTTGCCCCTTTTCTTCAGACACCAGACTTCTCTTCCCCCCCTCACAAGAAAACCTATATCTCACAAAACTCCCCAACAAACTCCATTACAGAAACTCGTGAAGATATTCAGAACTACATAATCGAGCCCCAAACTGATACTCATCAACCTTCAAATTCTACAACTCCCGCTCCCTCCACACTCAAAGTGACTGCCGATATCCATCTTCCTCCTACTCATATGCTCCCTGTACCCAATCCTCCTACCCCATCACAACAAAACCCATCCCCCCCGACTCTAGCCCCACCTACATTAACCCTCCCACCATCCCCTCTATCCCTTCCACTCCCTCCTGGATACACACGTGAATCTCTTATGTCACAAGTACCCTCTTCACCAGACCCTCTACCTCCTGACACCCCTCCTGATACAACACCACCTCCCCAACCTCATTCTTTAGCCAACCCTCTAGCACCTTCCCCGACAAATTCTCCAACATGCACTACAATCGTTATCACTAACTCAAAGAAAGTATAACTATCCTTCATTGGAACATTCGCGGTTTCCGCTCTCACAGACCTGACCTCTGTCATATCCTCTTTTCTTATAACCCATCCATTGAATACCTTCAAGAGACTTTTCTTACACATTCTCCAATACCAATCCCCAATTACCATTTTGTTTCTTCCCCACACTACCTTTATGTCTCGTCCATACTTATCAACCAGAAAACACCTTATACCTCCCTTCGCCACTGAATCACAGTGATTTCAGTCTACTCCCCTTCCCACCCCATTAACTTCGTTGCTTTTGAAAACCTAATTTCCCAACTTCAATCACCTTTCCTCATAGTAGGTAATTTTAACTGCCGCCACACTCTTTGGGGTGATTCTATCACCAACACCCGTGGCCGAGCTCTAGATCGCTTCCTCTCCACAGCTGATCTTATTATTCTAAATACAGATTGCCCCACACACTTTGATACACGCACGCAGTCTTTTTCATGCATTGACCTCTCTCTATGCTCCCCTTCTCTTCATTTAGATTTGCACTGGTCAATTCTAGACCACTTTCCCTATAGTGATCACTTTCCAGTTCCCCTTACTCCAACTTCATATGTACCACTCCCTAACTCCCCACGCTGGTGCTTTGATAGAGCCTTCTGGCGTACTTTCACTTCACTCTCTGCTATTCATACCCCTCCATCCTCCCTCTCATCCGTATCAGAAATTATATAATTTTTCATAACTACAGTCCTAAGAGCTGCCCATACAGCTATCCCTATACTTCCAAATGTGTTCCATGGTGGAATTCTGATTGCACTAAAGCACTCCATGTAAAACGTGCAGCCTGGAACAGTTACCGCTACTAACGAGGTACCACAAATCAACTATCAGCTCTTATCTCCTTTAAAAGTGCATCTGCCTGTCATCGTTGTACAATCCGGAATAGTAAAACAAATAGCTGCCGAAAGTATGTTTCCTCAATTACTACCTCCTTTACATTTATCTCAAATGTTTGGCGCCGGATCCATAAACAATCATGCAAACATTCCCCCCAATCCAGCCCCCGTCCTCCATATTCGAGATACCCTCATCTCTGATCCTCTCCAAGTCGCTAATGAACTGGGTGATTATTTCAGCCAGGTCAGTAGTAGTTCTCAGCTGTCTCCACACTTCTCTTCTATTAAAACCATCAGGGAACGTACCCCCATTTTCTTCACCCTATCCTCTGCTGATTCCTATAATGCTCCCTTTTCTTCCTCTGAACTCAGTGCTTCCCTTAAATTGTGCGACAACACTCATGGAGTCCCTGACGGTATTCACTACCGTATGTTCTGACAACTCCCATCTTCCTCTTTATCCTTCCTATTAACAACTTACAACCACATATGGACATCAGGAAATTTTCCAACTCATTGGCGAGAAGCTCTTATCCTCCCCTTCCTGAAACCCAATAAATCAGATATCCTCCCTCAAGACTATCGCCCCATCGTACTAACTAGCTGCTTATGCAAACTACTAGAGTGAATGGTTAACTTCCACTTAATGTGGTATCTTGAATCCCACAATCTTATCTCTCCTTCCCAGTTTGGTTTTCGCCGTGCCCGAAGCACAGCTGACCCCCTTGTTCATTTTGAGACATATTACATCCGCATTTGCACGCCATGAATCCGTACTAGCTATGTTTTTTGACCTAGAAAAAGCATATGATAGAACATGGCGGTGCCATATTCTCCAACAATTGTCCTCTCTAGGCATACGGGGAAACATGGATGTCTTCATAAAGTTTTTCCTCTCCCAACGCAC